>NC_052620.1:8575702-8786762 GCF_016545825.1 Eucalyptus grandis
GACTACTTCTAATTTGTTTTCTTTATTTATTGTTGTTTCTAGTGACATAGGCGGGGTTAGTTTTGATAAGAAATTTACTATACATGCTAACTGGGCGTTGAGTTAAAATTTCACTTCAGGTCCTTGAACTTGTACATTTCTTTCAATTAAATCCTTGAACTTTTGATATGTTTAATTAAGTCCTCGAACTTGCATTTGCTCATACTACAAATGTGATTAATTGAGTTGACATATCCGTTGGGCCGATTAGAGTCCAACGTGGAAGCTTTTTGATTGGGGACGAATGCGAGAGATTAGAAAACTTCAAAATAAAGCACCGCACAACCGGGACTTGAGTAATGAAATTTCTTAACATGAACAAGTCCCCGAGCTTTCTACATCTGACTCTTGCCGGCTTTTGAGGCGGATGGGATTGATTAGAAAAGTTATACAAGTTGCAAGATTTTATTAAACAAATTGACGGTTTAAGGTACTTAATGAAAAAGTATATACGAGTTCAAGACCAAAATGAAAATTTGGACACTAGAAAGTAAACATAGAGAGTGAGTAAAAAGACCAACATATGTCGCAATTCCTTGAGATTGGTCCATTAAAAAGAAAACACATGCAATTATACCTATATATTCATACTTTTGAAATAAGCCTTCTTTAATTTGTATGAACCTTCTTAAAAATCAAAAGCTGAAAGTGAGATGATTCTTGACTTGATATCTCCTAAGGAAATTACTACTAGAATCTAGTATGACGACAGGTGGGGTTATATTTGCTTAGAATTGACAGCATGATAGACCTATAGCTATATGACGGGCCAAAATTCGTATCCTGCGAGATTAGGTTAGTTTGCAAATAGAAAACTAATAAATCCGACGACACATAATCGGGTTACATAGATATATATGTGGGTGTTTTCATACAATTTGGTGTTGAATTTTCTGGTCAAACTTAAAATTTCTTATATTATCTTATATTATAGGTGCAGACATCCGATGCCGTTGACTTGAGAAGAAAGAAAAAGCATACAGTGCAAAAACTTCGCATAAATACCCGAGTTCATTCAAGTGCAACACTCACACACAGCCGTCAAGCTTGTGCTTCTTCTCCTCCTACGCTCATCTCCTTCTTCAACTCAACTCCCAGCGATGGCTTGTGAGAGCTCTTTCTGTCAAACCCGTCTACTTATTGTTGCTGTGTTTCCTCCTCGGAACAGCCTCAGCTCAGCTGTCCAGCACTTTCTACTCCAAATCCTGTCCCAGCGCTCCGCACCATTAAGTCTGGCGTGAGCTCCGCCGTGTCCAGCGAGGCCCGCATGGGCGCATCACTGCTCCGCCTTCACTTCCACGATTGCTTTGTCAATGCAAGTCCCTCTCCTCTGTGTCTGTCCTCTCTTTCCCATTGATTTCTACCTTTGTTTCCCTTCTGTCATTCAAGCTTCATGCAAGCGCATGCATGATGCATCTTTGCGCCTGTACTTGTGAAACATTCCAACCAACCTCATAGTCAGGAGCATCATTAGATTTCGCTTCTACGCATTGAATTAGTCGACTCTGACCGACCCCTCTTGGTATATTGTCGTGCCATGCATTTTTGCGAGTCTATTAGCATAATAATAACAGGCTCTGTTTATTGAAGTCGTTTTAGAATTAGAGCCATGTTTTCATCATACAGCAATAAAAGGCATGGCCCTTAGAATAAAAGCACTTATTTTTGGTGATTCAAAGAGAAAATTTTCATGAGTAATTCTAGCATACACCGCTAGTGTAAAATATCATTCCATAAGCGGCCTTATCCACTAGATATTTTGGTGGTTAGGAAGAGATTTGGTAATTATAATCCTCCAATCATAAGTGGATAAGAATGTTGTTGTGTGTACTCTAATCTTTTTTTTTAAATTACAGACAGTATATGCTCTACTTTTCTTTATTACAAAAGCCATGCAGGTGAACGTACTTTATGCTGAGTATTTGTTGACAAGATGTGTGTATGTGTATGATTAGCCCTGGTTTAAACCCGATGAACTCGATGATTTAGATCATGCAAAAGTCCTAAACGTTGCAGCTGGAAAAGAGAGAGAGAGATGGCCATGCTTTATAAGTCGGTGGTTGACTTTATGCGAACATCGCGTTTGGCAAAACCAATCAGTCTTTCTCAATAGGTTTCAATCATATTTTGATCACCGTCCTTTGTTGCGATACTTTTCTACATTAAAAATCATGTTTTATGGTAAAAGATCATTTTTAATGGAATTTGTTAATCCAATGGTATTCTAAAAATCACATTAGATCTTTGAATGAATGAATTGTGCCTTGTGCATGGCCTCACTAGTTTGCTTCCAACACGAATTTAGAGGACAATCTAAATTAACAAATCATTTAGTATACCTTCTTTGTAATCCTCTTTGTATTCTTTGTGCATAATTTAAGAGCTGCCCACATCATAATGGACCTTTCTCCATCAAACATGGCGTCTCTATTTTGATCTTGATATTTAAAGCCTAATCGATTTTTTAAATAACAAATATGATGTGTTTACAACTTTCTCGATTAGATTTGTGGGTTGCTTTTCCTTTTTCCTGTATAGGTTGGAAATCGTCTAGATTTTCAATTTTAATCGATAGATAATTGGTCATTTGAGAAGGCCAAACTCAGGCTAATTCTAGTGAATCATAAAGTCGCTGACTTTCCTCTGTTAAATATTAAAGAACGCGCCATGTTGCTAACCAAAAATCTTGATTTAGAGAACTCTTCACAGCGCAATCATTTTGTTTCTAGTCCGACGATTATTGGATGCATTGTTCCTTGAGAAACAACACGGAGTAAAGTCAAAAGGCACGAGAAAGAGTGTTCCCCCCCCCGCCGCGCGGTCCAAACTGGTGTCTCTAGGCGTTCATAATGGGGGACAAAAGGGAGAACGATAAGGGAAACAACCAGTGTTTATGCTCTAACTTCAGAAAAAATTAAAACACTCAAACCTCCTGTCTACAACTAACGAATGAAATGAATGCCAATCGGATCAATTTTCCATCTAGAAGGGCTGATTAATAATGTGTGGTGCAAAATATGGAATAGGGATGTGACGCATCGATTTTGTTGGATGACACCACGAACTTCACTGGGGAGAAGACTGCCGGGGCGAATAACAATTCCATACGGGGATACGAGGTGATTGACACGATCAAGTCCCATCTAGAGAGCAGCTGCCCCGGGGTCGTGTCTTGTGCAGACATCTTGGCCATCGCCGCGCGTGATTCTGTTGTTGCTGTAAGTGTACATTTTCTTCTTAACACTAGCAATCAATTGGGAGGAAAAAAAAAAACCACTACTTCGCTTGTTTCAAGAACTACCCTTCTAACATGAAAGAAGGTGAGGGGGTTCAAATCCTCATTTTCTCGAGAGGTTGAGGTGGGGACAATTTAGTTTCAAGATTGGGTTTCAACTCTCACGCCGTATAATGCTAGGGAAGTTTTTAAAAGTGAGAGTTAGAGAAAAGAGAAAGAGATTGACCAAAAAAAAAAAAAAGGATGAAAAATCACATGCTATATTACCTATCTATATTAGTACTAACATGTTTGGATTTATTTGTTTATTTAATTTTCAGTTAGGTGGCCCAAGTTGGACAGTCTTATTAGGAAGAAGAGACTCGACCACTGCAAGCCTAACTGATGCTAATAGCGACATTCCTGCCCCAACTTTGAGCCTTAGCGACCTCATCACTTCCTTCTCTAACAAAGGCTTCACTGCCAAAGAAATGGTGGCACTTTCAGGTCATTATTATTATTATTATTTTGCATTTTATAATAAAGAATTATAATAAAGTTCGACTGATATACTATGATCAATTTACAAAACTGTTCGATTGTTGTTAATAGGATCGCACACGATAGGTCAAGCCCGATGCACAAGTTTCCGAACCCGGCTTTACAACGAGAACGACATCAACGCCACATTCGCAACGTCACTAAACGCAAACTGCCCAAGCTCCGGAGGTGACAATAATCTCTCTCCTCTCGACACCACGAGCCCGACGTACTTCGACAATGCCTACTTCAAGAACTTGCAGACCCAAAAGGGGCTTCTTCCTCGGACCAACAATTGTTCAGTGGTGGTTCCACGGACGCTCAAGTGAACACTTACAGCAGCAATTCGGCTACTTTCATGACAGATTTTGCTAACGCCATGGTGACGATGGGTAACCTCAGCCCGCTCACCGGCTCAAGCGGTCAAATTAGGAAGAATTGCAGGAAAGTCAACTAATGATACTTCTGGGTTTTACTTTTGCTATATTCAAAGTTTTGAAATTTGTACTACATCTCTTATGTTCTCAAGTTTACTTTGATAATAAAGGGTTCAACGTACTGTCTATCTAGGATGGTTGGTCCCACTTTTAATATCTATGTATGAACGCATCAAAGTGGTGCTTATGTAGTTGTGATACATGGTGTGATCACAAATTCATTATATACAGTTTCAATTTATTTAAATTGTGTTAAAATTAAATCTAACCAAGTTTTTTACGACTAGGCATTCACGTGAAACAAATTATAATGGTGAGAATTCTCTGACATATCTAGTATTTTTCATTCTGAAATCCGCAATATTGCATACACATTGGACGACAAGAGAGCTTCGGAAGTAAATTTGACAATTCCTTTCCCTTCCATGTGTTTTTTTTTTTTTTTTGGCTTGTGGGCCTTGTCAGGCCAATGGCCTACCCAGCTTTCAACATTATTCCACTCTAATAGTGTTTCTCCAAACAACAGCAAAGAAGGAACATAAAGAGATTTTGGGGTAAAGTCTCGTACGAAATCATTGAAAATTAAAATTCAGTGGATTTTGTAACAAGCAATTAAATTTTATCATAATTACTCAATATACAAAAATTTGATTTCTTTGCAATTTTGATACAATTATTTCCAGCGTAATTCTCAACTAATCTTAGCTACAATAATTCTAGAAACTAGCAAGATTAACTTAGAAAGTACTCCATATTCCGATGAAATATGGATAAATTTATAGCGACACAAGCTGTATAACCAAAATCTTACTTATTTCACTTGCTGATGGGTGTAGTTTTACTTTTAGCAAATAATCAATCAGTCATACCATCTGTGGAGGTCGATGTAAAATATGTAAATAAAAGCTACAGTCTTCGTAGTTAAGAATAATCCTTAAAGCTGCATGACTATAGAAGTACCATTCTGGCATCTTCCCATTTTCCAGGGTTGAGATGGGTAATAACGATCAGGCCTGAGATTCAAATAAGCCCATAGAACCACCCACTAGCCCATTAATATATTCACTTGAGGGGTTAAGGCCCAGAGAAATGGCTCACTTGGAGCCCATGATCTACCTTCTCACATCCCAAGCTATAGTCATAAGGTAGCTCTCTCTCACAAATACAAGACGCTCTATATCCAACACCTTCAAGTCAAGAAACGTTGGATTTGCATATTTCAAGGTTTAATCCTCATGTGTTTGGGGAAAGTTAGGAAAGCCACTCGTGGAACCATTGAATTCAATTTCCTTTGCGGAATTGATGAGGCATTATGAACCGATAAGGCATTTGATTGATATCACATTGGCATTAGCCAATAAAAGGACAAAAATGGAACACTCGAGAAGCGTAGAGAGACGATTCGAATAGAGTACATATGGAAAGGAAATTTCGAAGGAAGAGTTACCCTTAAAACGAATTGTCTTCTTATGTTATTAAATTCACAACAAAAAACACGCCAAGGCAAAAAAAAAAAAAACATTTCTTGAGTTATTCCCGGCAGCAAAGAAGCAATTATTTTTTCTGTTTATTGTTTCTATTGCAAATCTATCCCCAAGAACAAAAACTTACACAAACAGAATTCTATTATATTTCTGTTATGAGGAAAAAAAAGAGAAATGAGAATGTTACCAAACACGCCCTAAGTCATTCTCTCTTTGGCACGTTGTGTTATTTGAGCGGTGTATGAAATCCAAATCGAATTGATGATATGGACCGGAAATGTCGATCCGATCCTTAAATAGTTAAAAAGACCTCATGTTCTTAGAGATGTTCTTTAAAGATTTGATCGAAGAGTTCAATTCCTTTGATTGCCTATTTGGACTTTATCTTATGTTTCAAACACTGAGCATCTAATCTAAAAGCCAAACACTGACCAAAAGGAAAAAAAATCTAAAAGCCACACAAAGAAGAAATAGTGAATTTAAAATTCCGTGGATCCCAATCCAAAATCAAGTCTTTCTAAGAGAAAGAAAGTAGAAGAAAAAGGGCATTGCTTCTGTTTCTCTTTTTCCTGAAGAAGCCGTCGCCGCACAAGTGGAAAAAGAGACGCCGCGCGTAAAGGAGAGAAAAAGAACGTGGAAGACGTTCTTGTATGACTAAAATGGCTCGAATTACTTGCATCTTGGGGGTATCAATGTCTCATTTCAAAATTAGTCTATAATTAAAAAGATAAAAAATAGTCAATAATATTCGAGGTGAGTTGGTTCCAATTTAAAGGACATGATTGGCGTCTAAATTGTCAAATGGTATAGAAGTATTTGAATCTCTTGCCCATTGCTGTTTGAGGAGGTTAAATCTCTCATCGTGGCCCTACAATTAACCTCTATACATAAACATATAGTCAATTTGGGTACTTAATAATCCCTATTGTATCCTTTTTCAAAATGATGTTTTTTTTTTTTTTTCAAAATGATGCTTTTTCAAAGGAGTACTCTCGAATACTTATTACATAAGCAAATAATGAGAGCTGTAATTTTTGATCTCTTGAAATCAAAACTCTTGTTGATAAAGTACTCTAAACAATTTTTTGTCCTTAAAATGTTTAGTAAAGACAAAATGATTGACATACACAAAGAAGCAAAAGCCATCCTTTCACCGGACTTGGTGATGGCGGGCAACCCTTGCCCAAATCTTCTAGTGAGGCCTCTAGTTGGCGAGGGTCGTGGTGCTCACCCGTGCATCGGTGATCTTGTTGGCCATTGTTGCCGCCCCATCGATGATGGAGTGGCGCCACAAGCGAGGGAGCTCCTCCTTTTTATTTTGCTCCTTTTTTCTTATTGTAGTTTTTTTTATCAAAAGAAAAATTAGAATAAAGAAAGAAATAGCAAAAAAATTCAAAATTTAAAAGATGAAAATTGTCCTTCACTACCTAGCGAGTTCAAGCCCTTCTTGAGATTGGTATGACCATTTTAGGCCTTTGCTTGAAACAAACTCCACTTTAAGCCTTCACTTAAAAATTGATGACATTTTGGACTTTTTTGGGAACAATACTCACTTTAGGTCATTATTTGAGAAAGTGAGGACATTACATGCCCTTATTTAGAATTTTCCCTTATAAAATGGTGCATGATCAATAGTCCTCCTATTGATCCCATGCTTGTCAGCTCCTCATATTCACCGGTACTATATTTCACGGCTATCTCGATTATTCGATCGAGCGATTCCTTCATCAAACCATTCAAAAACTCCGTCATGTTTCTTCAGACACAACCCTGATGCCAAGGCATCATATTATCCTATTGCTGGGAGGCTAATGGAATCTGTCCCTGGTGAGCTTCAGATTAATTGTTCTAAGGAAGGAGTGGGGTTTTCGAGGTTACTGTAGATTGTACGCTCAAATATTTTGATTATTTTGAGGATGTCATGTCAATCCCGTACAACGAGCTTCTTCCTCGTGACCTTGAGGACCCTGAAAGCAAAGAACCACCGGGTCAAATCCCGGGTTGAACGAAAGAGGGAGAGAGAGAAACACCATGCCAGACTAGAGGAATAGAGAGTTGGGCTGCACGAGAGAAAGCGAAATGACGTGCAGGCTAGGTCAGACCGAACATGCGGGTTGGGTGGGAGAAGGGAAATCAGAGGTTGGCCTTATGGGAGAGGCGTGCGGCGCCCTTGCGTGGGCTAATCCACGGGCTCCTCCTTTTATTTATTTATTCATTTATAAATTTCTAATCGTGCTAATCTATTTATCTAACTTTGTTGCTTTTGCTATTTTGCTATTTTGCTATTTTTATATCTTCATAAGAAGGAACCCTTAACGGATTGACAAAATCAAGTGTCAACCACACCAATCCTCGCCCCTAGCCGATCACCGAACCTAAAACGATCGGGCTCAAGGAAGAAGAAAAGGGGAAAAAAGGGGAAAAGAAAAGAATAAATAGGTAATTCAAAGAAATTAAATATTTATTAGAAATTGTTCACATTGGCGTCATTTGTGCCACGTAAGATAGTTGTATCCACGTTACCTTAATACGTCAAAATTAGTCGACAGACTAAATGCCACATATGCAAAAGATTTAGATTTAACTAGAAAAAGAGAGTCTGAATTGATATAAATGCAATTAATTTATGATTTTTTGGCAATTCTCCCTCACATGGGCCATCTCCTTTACTCGCTCCTTTGTGTGTGTGTGTGTGTGTGTGAATCGCCTTGTCTGTTGTGCTTTTGTCAAGAACAATGTATACATCACAACCGTGACTAGTTGATAACATTTGAGATTCTAAGTTATGGGATTTATATGGATTGGCTTAATCCTTTGCTTAATCGAATTCATGAATTGCGCAATCTTTGCCATGGAAAGAGATATAGAGAGAACATTTTCCGCCTCCCCGAGCCATCATCTTGGTCTTTTATTTGTTGCTGTGTAAATGGCTTTGGTCATTTGTTGTGCTACAACTGTCTCAAATTTAAGGTTCTAAGATTCATAAGGATCGACTTTAATATTTCGCTTAATGTTCTAATAACGCCAACCCACTAAGGAACAAACTGGCCCAAGTGATCAAATAAGCCCAAACTCCCAGGATCAAATCCAGCACAAAATAATTAAAGCAGAAGCCCATCTCCTTAATATCCCCCAGCCCCCGGGCCCCGGTTTTTTCTTTTCTTGCGAATTTCTTCTGTTTCCTTTTTTGTTTTTTTTTTGTTACTTCATCCCCTGCCCCCCTTCTTATTTATTTATTTATTTATTATTATTATTTTCTCCCATGCCTTACTCTCCTTCTTTATGTGCTTCCTTATGTGCGAGACAGCCATTTTGAGGTCATTGGTGGCTCATAACCTTTGTCGCCAATCACCATTCGTCAATAATGTCATGCAATTGTCGAGTTTCGTGTCCTTAAAGTAATCATATTAACTAATCTCTTGTTAATCGGTCAAACCTCACCATTTATCGATTATAAGGAGTCGGTGACCTTTTTGTGTATGCAAATCTATTTACAGACATCTTCACATGAATTTGGGGTTTATTATTTTATTTACACAATGAATAGACTCCCGTTAAAAGCAATATATTTCATCCAACAAATTTATCCTCGGGCGGGGGCAAGGAGGATGTTGTCACATCCATAAAGTTCTCTTGTTTTTCTTTTTATAAATTCTCTCTCAAATTGATTAAATTAGAGAAACGTGACGTTGGCCCGGAAGGATTAAAGGAAAAAGGAAATTTTGGAAACTTGTTGGCCGAGACGGAGGAAGGAAGCCGATTTTTCACCGCTGACCTTCCAAAAACGGCGTTGCGGAGGTCGAATCGACTACGCAAATTGCCCAAAACAAGCCCCCGCGGCCGTCGTCCAATCAGGACAATCGCATAGCCGCATCGATCCGAGAATCGATCAGGGCCGTCAGATTCGTATACTTCCCGATCCATCAAGATGAACGGCGATGCGTTGACGAGCGTGCGACGCGCACGTGATGCTGTCGTCTAGAATCTTTTCCTCGATCCCCGTTTCCCGGCCCCACACGGGCTGGCAAATGAAAGAGGCACTGCTCCTCCTCCCTCCGCCATTAGATCCAAAACCCTCGCAGAACCAGCTTTGTAGATCAAGAAAGAAGCATGACGGAGGCGTTGGGGCTACTCGGCTTGGCAACGGCAGTCGGCCGGCTGTCTCTGTTTCGCCAAGCCCGGATCCTTTGGTGTCGAGGGTGGCCGAGGCACTCTCTCACTCTCAGTCCTCTGTCCGAGGTCGTGACCAAGGAAGAAGCTCCTGTCTCTATCCGAACCTCCCTTGCTTGATTTTAGCTTGAGGTCGTGACAAAGGAAGTTCTTTGTGGCTTCTTAGGTGCACATGGCAACGTTTTTATTCGGAGAACTATTTATTTTCATAAATAATTTTTTTCTATTTTTACTCCTTAATAATTTCAAGAAATGTAAGATATTTCTAATTATACAAAATTTCTATTCTCAAATGTAAAGAATAAAATGCATTTGCAAAATTTATAAATTTCAGTATTTTTTTCTTCTCACTAACCCGACCGCCGACCACGATTGTTGTCTACTCGCCATGACGGCCAAGGCGACCGCCGCAGAGACAACCGGCTACACATGAATACTATCACACGAACGTGCCGTACGACTACGTATGAAAACGCACAAACGCGCACGACCGCCTCACAACTACTGCATGCCGACTCAGCCGACTGTCACTCAGAGCCAGCCCATGTAGCCCACCTGGCCGCGAGAGGGGACACAATGGCGAGCTGGGCGTGGTCCGGAAATGCGTTGGCGGTCATGCGGTGGCAAGCTGATCATGTGATGGTTAGCGACGGCAAGTTGTTGGCGGACGGTGCGCTCGTTGGTCGGTGGGCTATGGGTGACGACCGGTGGCTACGGGCGGTGGCACCGTCACCAAAACAAGCTACTTTTTTTTTTTTTTTCTTGTTTCTAGAGAAAAAACTTATTTTTAGAAATTATTCTTAGGAACAAGAACTCACGTTTTTTTTTTCCTTATTTCCGTTCAATCTATTCTAGCTACTTTTCATTCCAAAATATAAAAATAAGTTGATGTTAATTACCATTTCTATTATTTTTTGTTTCGGAGAACAAAATAAATGTAAAATCGAGAAATAAACGTTACTATTGTGCCCTACTTTCAGTTGCAAGTGAGTTTACCGCCATCAATGATGTTTCTCTCCGAAAACAGTTGGCTATCTTCCATCCTAGAAACCTCTCCAATCGAGCGCTCTTTGCAACTCAGCTCCGCCTCTATCAGGTTAGTGCTCTTCTGCAACTTCGCTTCAAGCTTTCAAGTTAGGGTTCTTCAACCCACAACTTCGCTCCGATCTCTCAAGTTCTTCTGCTAATCCTCTCTCTCTCGCGCTTTTCAAGAGGTTTTCCTGATAGCTCGTGCGTATGAATCTTTCTTGCTGTTTTCTCGTCATGGAGTTGTTTTACTTGCATATGAATGAATCTTTCTTGCCGCTTTCTCGTCATGAGTTGTTTGTTTGGAACAGAGGGTAACGCTACTGTGTTGTGCGTTGTAATAAGATCGTCGTCATGGTTTGATCAGCAGGAGAGCATCCGTTGACTAGCTGCACTCTTTTCTTCACGGATTGCTTTGTAATAGTGCTGCTCTATAAGGTAAGAAGCATTTACTATGCTGCACAATCTTTTACTTCACCTCCTTCACCCTCCATGATTTATGTCCCTCGATGGGTTGAGCATGATCGATTACAATGTCGTACAATCTTTTACGTCGTCTCCTTCGTAACCCATGATTTATATTTCTTGATGGGTTGAAGCATAATCGATTACAATGTAATCCATGATTTATATCTCTCGATGGGTTGAAGCATAGTCGATTACATGGAATCTTTGATCGTTGTCTCCTTTCGTGATCCATGATTTGAATCCCTCGATGGGTTGAAGCATAATTGATTTATTTGTAGCCGCGCCTTTCTGAGGAGGGCATACCACCCGCTGCTCCACCGATTCTTTTTATTCTCCTTATGGCTGTGTCCCTGGAGCTCCTTTTGGAACGTATTCCAGGTACGACCAATGTGATTGCAGAGAAGCTTTTAATTTTTTTCAAGCAATCCCTTTTCTTTGGAAGGCATAGTTTAAGGGCTACAGATTAGGCGTTACCCGATAATCTAGAATTGCTGGGTCAGAAATGTCAGATCGCTAAGTAAGTCGATTACGTAGTCGGAATGTTCTGATTGCAGAGAAGCTTTTAAATTTTTCAAGCAATCTCTCTTTTCTTTTTGGAAGGCATAGTATAGGGGCTACATATTAGGCATTACTCGATAATCCGGGATCGTAGGTCAGAAATGTTAGACGATCAAGCTAAGTAAGTCAATTACGTATGAACTGAACTGATATGGAATGTTCTGATTACAAAAAGAAGCTTTGAACTTTTTCAAGCAATCTCTCTTCTTCGGAAGGCATAGTATAGGGGCTACATATTAGGCATTACTCGATAATCTAGGATCGTCGGGTCAGAATGTTAGATGATCAACATAAGTAAGTCGATTATGTCTTAATTGAATTAGACGAATGCTTATTGATGTAGCGGCGTACAATCTAATGACAAACGATGTGTAAGTACATTTTGAAAATGCTTGGTTGATGTAGCGGATGTGCCAATCTAATGACAAACGCTGTGTAAGTACATTTCTTGGAATTCCTCTAAACCGAACTTTTATGGACATTGCATTGACAACTCCATGGATTGCATTTGCACACTTTGTCTATCTTCTCTCGTGACCATGTTTTGTGAACAGTAAATTATTCCTTTTCAGCCACAAGCGGATTGGACTTGTCTATCAAAAAGCCAATTTTATCTATAATGTCACCATTATTTTTACTCGATTCAGTCGGATCACAGAAGGAGATGCTCATCTCCAATCAATTTCGTGCTACCGAAGGTCTATGTGGCAACGCCGTGTTTCAATTCCGAGAATTTACTGCAGCATAATGACACGAATTTGCATTATTTTACAGTCCACCGATGCTATACATGACCCTTCAAATTTTACGTGTCGAGAATCTCGTTTGGGGTTAACAATACGCACATCGTATATGGTTTTGGAGTTCACGTTTCTGTACAGATTGGCATGCGTATATCAGTTCAGCTGTTTTCCATCTGGCCAAATGGCAGCAGAGGCTGGGACGGGATCTCACCATCTCAGAGTCACACTTAATGACACCTAGCGCCTCCCCGGCTAAACTCTTCACCTCCGGGCCGAGGATCAAGAGGCCTATCCAACGCAGCCACCGCGGCCGGTGGTGACATGCGATATTTGTTCTGTTCTTCCTATCATCACAAGTTTTCTGGTTAAGTCGTCTCTTTTCCCCTTATTTGGTTGTTATGTACATCTTTGGCTTTTTCTCAAATGATTTCATGCCATATGAGACGTCTGGCTATATGTCCATACTTTGTCTCCGGGAATATAGCCATCATCGTAATGTCGGTATATTGCTCTTGAGCTTCATCGGAAATCATGGTGGGGATACCCTCCTGAGGAAATGATGGAAAGGGTCATGGCCATAGCGCTAAAATATCAGCCTTAACCAATCATCACCGCAACTTCTCTCTTGGGTTGCTTGATGGGTACGCGTGCCCTTCATCTCATTGTTTGAATCGTTCGAGTTCATTCTAACAACCCTTTTCTTCTGTGCAGCATGTTGTGGTTTTGTTATGTATGGCTGGACTCGGAGACCTGTCAATGGGAACGATGCCACAGGTGGGGTTGCCTTCATATTTGATGCTAACGGTTCTAGAGAGACATATCATTTTGTTCGCAAGATTTAGAAATTGCGAAAACATCTTCTGCAGAGTATTTTGTACAGTCTTACTAGGAGTTTTACTACACTTGTGTAATCATTCATTGTTGCACTAGAAAACCATATTTCATACTCAATATCATTTTTTTCCTATGCTTGCTTCGAGATATTCAGTGGTGCTCCAAGGAAATTACTTTTATACAGTCCTAGCTGGGCAATAGTTTATCATGTGAGTCTTCATAGAGGCTAGATTGCGAATTCCCAGCCGTCCATTGACTTAACCAGAAAATGCTTTCTCGCGAGCCCAAGATGCTCGGTCTGTTCAGATGAAGCTCGTTTATGAAACCATATGCTGCTTTGGCGGTAGACATGCGACCAATCCAATATTTTAGCTCTATCGTCACCCAATCAACTTCAGCCTGACCTCTCGATCTGGATCATGAGTGTTTATTGGCTATTGAGTTTAGCCAATTGAAGCGCCCAAATCCCATATTTTACGGTAAGGATCTTTTTTCTTTATGCAGAAATGCTAACTCTTCTGTGCGTCATGCCGATTCAAGCATGTAAAAGATCTATGAGATAGTAGTAACTTCTGCTGCAATTTGTAAATAGCAGCATAGATCTCTTAAAGAAAGTATGTTTTGCACGAACAGTCCATTATTTGAGAAAAGACCAGAATGGTTCTTTTTGATTCCAAAGAAGACGGGAACTCCTCCTAGATGGCTGATTCACATGAGTTGGCTTGTTGCAATGCAGAGCACAAATTTTGGCATGCGTTCTGGTTTTGTCAAGTTTCATGCGACAGCCTTCGTTGGGTCAGGATTTTTTAACTGACGTGTGGTGAGACGGTGAGGAGTGCGCGCTCGACGGTGGCGGCAACATGCACGCACGGTAGGGACTAATTTCCTTCCTTCACTTGCCGACTCACTCTCTTGCTGCTCACTCGCAACCTTTCTCGCTCACTCTCTCTCGATTAATCCTGGTTTCGCTCAATCTCTCGATTACCCACCTTCACAAGCACAAGATCACTGGTTTTGCTAAAACCAGTTAACAAAAGAGAGGCATGTTTCGGTGGATGCAAGGGGAACGGATAGCTGGAATGGACGTGTCTTCAGCTTGCCTCCCTGTGCATTTCGCTGGCTATCCATACGCCAGCAACGTGGCATCATCCAGCCAAGCTTCAGTCAACATCTCTTCCAATTAGTTGACGACTATTAAGGGGTCTTTGGGTTGTTTTGGGCTAGTAGATTAGTGGACGTGCGGTCCTTCAATAACAAGGCCCAATTAATTAAAAAAAAAAACTGATCCTTAAACTTGCATAAATATGGAGCATTCTCGGTCCCATGGTCTTGGTGGTTCAATAATTTATCAAGTGTGCTTATTCATGACTCAGATCCTTGTATAGAAGAAGAACGAGATTGCACGGTGTTTCAATTTCTTTTCTTATCTCATGTGCACTCAAGTGGTATAATTGTGTCGAGTCATCAAAAGAAATATATATCGATAGTCTATTCAACGATCGGACCCTTAATAAACACGAGATATCGGTCCGTCAATGGAATCAAACAATGCTGTGGCATCCCAAAATTCTATGACAAGCCATAAGGTGTGTTAAAGTCTCTAATTAGGTGATAAAATTTCCCTTGGCTTATGCTTTAGCCATTAGTCTTTTTATTGAGATGATTTGTGCATGTGATTGTGAAAATTTAAATTTGATAGATTAATAATCTATGCTTGGCCATAAGATTTATAAATTAAATTTCAATAGACAAGATGTCCCAAGACTTTGGCCAAGATGAAAATTAAAATTTAAAAATATTTATAGAAGAAATTCAAAAAAAAAAAAGAAGAAAAAGAGGGTTAATTTTTAGGATGGACCTTAAGCCCATTTGGCCTAAGCTTGATGGGCCAAGTTAGTCGGCCCAATTAGGCCCACTAAAGGGGGCTGTCGCCGGCCCAATAGAGGCCCAAAAGGAGTGGTCGACCGGCCCAAAGCCCAAGCCCAAGAAGCCCAAATTAAATTCAAAAATTCAATATGACAAGTGGCAAAAGGGGAAGGCCATGCATTGGTTGGTTTGTAGGCAAGTAATGATTGTTAATCATGAGGATTTGGGGGTATAAGAAGGGAGAGAGAGAAGGGTGGCCGGCCATTTGCTCGCCCAAGCAGAGAGAGAGAGAGAGAGTTGTGCGAGAGAGAAAGAGAGATTGTGCGAGGGGGAGGAGCGGCCGAGAGAGAGAGGGAGGGAGTCGCCGTCACTTGCCGTCCGTCCGCCGTGTTCGCCGCCGTACGCCGTTGTTCATCCATCCTAGAGGCAAGTGGGAGTCCTCTAGCTTCTCTTGCATGCTTGTATGTTGTTTCCATGTTGAACTTTTGGTTGTTAGATGGGAAAAACCGAAGCATGGATGAGTTGTGTGTGAGTAGTGTGACTGTTCTTGCTCGGATCGTGTGAGTCAGTAATTTGTTTGAGCTTGCATGTGTGTTTGGAGTCCGATTTTGGCTTCGATATCTTCATGAAAGTTGTATAAATCATCTTGTACTACAACATACTAAAATTTAGTGGAAAATGATGGAGATTTTAGGGGTTAAAGTTTCATCTTACGGAGACCTCAGATCTGGAGAGTTTTTACTGACCTTTTGCTGGATTCATGGTTGCATGTTGGTTTTTTTTTAGAATCTTACTTCGGTTTCTTCATGAACGTTGTAGGGAACATCTTAAACTACAACATACTCAAATTTGAAGTGAAAAGAACAAGTATATCTTGGTAAATCGACTAGATCTTGAAGACGATGATTCTGGTGATGTGTTCCGAGACACCCGAGACTTCAACGACCTAAATGATGACTATAATCTGGTTATTTGACCTAGATCTCTTCATGAATCTTGTAAAGGACATCTTGAAACATAACATATCCGAATTTCAGAGAAAACTAAAGAGAATAGGTAGGTTAAAACTTCATATTTCGGAGATGGAGGCACTGGACGATGCGGTAACGGGTCCAGAAGCTTCGTGAGGTTGAATAAAATAATCTATAAGGAATCTGGCTTGGAGTTCTTCATGAAAGTTGTACGAAAATGTCTTGGCTATAATTACGTAAAATTTTATAATTTTTGGAGGCCATATGGATATTTTAATTGAATTTATTCGGAAACCGTGCATTCTGGTTTCATCCGAGAAGCATAGGATGTTTTGTGAAAATAATGAGATTTTGAAAAAATTCAATTTGGCCCTGAATTTTGCAAGTAATTATCATCCTATGGGTTTGTTTAATAATTTCTTGAATTTTGATAATTTTGGGAATTTATAGTTATTTAAAAAATAAAAATAAAAATAAAAATAAAAATAAAAATGAGATAATAAATAAATAAATAAATGAATAAATAAATAAAAGGAATTATTTTATTGGCCATAAATTCCATTTAAGTAACTCATGTTGCATGTGTGATAAAGCCTTGGTATGTGTATGATATTGAATTGAGTTGTATATGTGATAAAGTCTTGGCAAGTATATGACATTGAACTGAGATGTATATGTGATAAAGTCTTGGCAAGTATATGACATTGAATTGAGATGTATATGTGATAAAGTCTTGGTATATGTATGGCATTGAATCAATGCATGTGTGAATGTCATGCCTAGTATGATTTGTTTGATATCATGCCATGTGCCATGTTAAAATGAGATTAAAATACCGGTAAACATGGATGATGGTAAATGAGGAGATGGTTGTGATGGCGGATGATGCCTGGAATGTATAGAGATACATTGCCGGAATTCCCGGGAGATTCAAGATGCCCTTAATGTGGGGGCCGAAAGCCCGTGGAGGTCTTTGCCCGAAGGGAATGCCTCGCGATGCCGGGATTGGGGTGCGAGATGCCCGGCCAGGGGAGTGTAAATGCCGGAAGCCCTGTCGGAGGTTTCTGCTCGAAGGGAATGCCTCGTGATGCTAGTTGAGATGCGAGATGCCCGGAATGTGGGGGGGGGCCAGATGCCCGGTGGCCTAGGAGGCTGAATGCCGGAAGCCTCGGAGGTCTTTGCCCGAGGAGATAAATAAAATAATGATATGCATAAAAATAAAGATATGCATGATGATATACATGGTGATGATGATATGCATGATGATATGCAAGATGATATGCATGATGATATGCATGGTGATGATGATATGCATGATGATATGCATGATAATGAAGATATGCATAATGATATGCCTGATGATGAGGATGATGATGTGGCATGATGATATGCATGGTAATGATGATATGCATGATGATATGCATGGTGATGATGATATGATATGGTGATATACATACTTGATATGATGATGCACTTGTACGTGTTATGACTATGATAATGATGCATGATAGGATGCGCATGATTTCAAGGTAAGTAACGCCTGCAATGCATGTATGATTTGCCTGATGCATTGAGTTGTTATTGGATTTCCCTATCTGATGAGTGGTTGTACTCACCCCTTTTAGGGATAACATTTCAGATTAGCCAGTATGCCGCTTCCTGCCGTTACGCGAGGTACATTTTACGGGTTACCATCCGACGTTGAGGTAGAGTGTGAGGAGTTCGGCTGTCCTTCCGTGCCTGGACTCACCTACATACACGTACGCTTTCTTGTCATGTACGACATAGGCCTGGCTGGGGGCCCAGTCGTTTAGGAGTTTGTTTCTGTCCACGTTCGCCGCGATGGGGTGATGGGAGGGATGCTACCACCGCCACCGCCTGACGCACCGGACTGGGTGTGAGACCTGAGTATGACGAGTAGGGGCTGTGTTTTTTGGGAGTTAGTTAGCCGACACTTATGATGGGGGTTGTACACGTGTGATGTAGAGGGTCGAGGGTTCTTTTTGAGGTTTTAGGCTGGACATGGCTGAGTCCTAACTTTTCCTTTTGATGTACCGACCCAAGAGTAGTCCCATCTTGAAAATATATGTAAATAAAGTGTCGTGGCTGTTCATAAAATTATGGTGATTAGTGGTGTGTATTTGTATCATGGTTGGTAGGGGGAGAGATGGTGATGTTTTATTTTTCTTCCGCTAATGAGTCGCGCTGGGACCGCTTTTAAAAAAAAATGTGTCTATGAATTACGACGCATCTTCTAAGGAGAAAGGTAAAAAGGAGTAACATTGGCGCTGGTGACGACCTGCGAAGGGTTCGGGGTGTCACAGCCGTGCTTTCTTGGTATCAGAGCGAATGGTTATAGATGGAGTGATAAGGAGCCTCAATTGGAAATTGAGGAACATGATGACAATGCACACCATAGGATATTAAGCGAAATAATTGAATAACGGGTGATGAGTATTCACTCGTAGATCCCTGGTAGTTTATTTTGAGTTGCCTTTAGGTACTAGTAACATGTATATGTTACTTATGTAGTGATAGTAATTGTTTTGAGTGGAGGCAGTGAGTCTTAGATTATTCCTGAGGCAATGCTTGGAAATTGCAGGAAAGTCATGGTGCGAGCTGGAAGTGCTCATCCATCAAGGGCTGAAGCCTCTGCTGCAAAGGCTGAACCTCGAATGGAAGACATCCTATAGGCATTAGCCAATATTGGAAATCTGATGGAGAGGCAGGCGCAGCAACAGCCCGGAGCAGAACGCCGTACTCAAGGACTAGTGGAGCAATTTTTGAAGCTGAAGCCACTTAAGTTTAATGGAATGGGAAGTCCTGAGGAGGCGGAGCAATGGATTGATGGGATGGAACGAATTTTCCGGCTATTGGACTGCACTGATGCTGAGAAAATAGTTTTAGCAGAAAGTACCGCTTGGAGGGAAATGTGAAGTTTTGGTGGAGAGCTTCAAGGACATAATCTTTCCACCAGTACCGATGTGAGCTGGGAGGAGTTTGTTAGAGCTTTCAATAGGAAGCATTTTTCTGATTGTGCTAAGGATAGGAAGATTACTGAATTTGTTCAGCTAGAACAAAAAGGATTGACAAAGATCAAGATGAGGCTAGATTTTCTGAATTGTCTAGATATGCTCCTAGATTGATTGAGGATCAGGAAGAGAAGGCTAAGAGATTCTTGAAAGGGCTGAGGACTGACATTAGGAAGCAACTGATGCCATTGAACGTAAGAGATTATAATGAGATTTAGGAAAGGGCGCAGTTAGTGGAGGAGGAGCTGTTGAGAGAACGGTCAGAACTTAGGAAACCGCCGAACTTTAATGATGTGAGAAGGGGTAAGAGGCCTTATTCTGGTCAAGGTCAGACCTGGAATGTGAAGAAGAAGAGTAATTTTGGGAATTTAGGAGGAGCAAGGAGTGGTCCGAATATAGGGAAAGCACCCTATCAGCCTGGTATTTGTCAAAAGTGTAATGGGAGACATGGCCCAGGACCTTGTACTGGACAATAGAAATGTTTTGGTTGTGGACAAGTAGGTCATCTTAGGAGAAATTGCCCACAAGAGAGGTCGCAAGTGAGTGTTGGCTTAGTGCGACAGGGATATCAGAGTGCTGTTAGGTCAAACCCACAAGGAAATCCTCAGAGACCACCTGCACAAGGAAGGGTGTATGCGATCACCCGGAGGAAGCGGAAGCTTCCAAAAATGTTATCTCGGTACGATTCTTATTAATGGTGAAAAGGCATATGCATTGTTTGACACGGGTGCAACGCATTCGTTTGTGTCTGAAAGATATAGATGTTTGAATAAGATAGAAGTTATGCCTCTTGAGACGCCTCTTTGTGTTTCCACGCCTTTAAAGGACGTGGTAGTGTCTATGCTGGTGTGTGGAAATTGTAAGATATCAATGGGAGGAAAAGATATGGAAATAGACTTGGTTGTAATGGCTATGTATGATTTTGACGTTATTATAGAAATGAACTGGCTTCGTAAGTATCGGGCTAGAATGGATTGTTATAGAAGAGTGGTTCAATTTGTTTTACCTGATCAGTCTAGTTGTGAATTTTTAGGAGGTCAGACCCATTTTCCAGTAGCACTTATTTCGGCGGTAGAAGCATGTAAGTTACTTGACAAAGGATGTCAAGGGTACCTAGCCATAGTTAAAGATTATGCCGGGGAGAAGCCTAAACTTGAGAAAGTTTGGTGTAGTTAACAAATTTCAAGATGTATTTCCCGAGGAATTGCTTGGATTGCCGCCAGAGCGGGAGATTGAATTTGAAATTGAATTAATGCCTGGAACGGGACCAATATCAAAAGCCCCGTATAGGATGGCCTTAGTTGAATTAAAGGAGTTGAAAGTGCAACTACAAGAATTGCTTGACAAAGGATTCATTAGATCAAGTGCTTCACCTTGGGGTGCACCGGTCTTGTTTGTGAAAAAGAAGGATGGATCGATGCGCTTGTGTATTGACTATAGGCAGCCGAACCAAGTGACCATTAAGAATAAGTATCCTTTGCCTAGAATTGATGACTTATTTGACCAACTCCAGGGAAGTTCGGTCTTCTAAGATTGACTTGAGGTCGGGATACCATCGTTGAGAATTAAGAAGGAGGACATTCCTAAGACTGCATTCAGACTCGTTATGGACACTATGAGTTCTTTGTTATGCCATTTGGATTGACTAACGCGCCGGCTGCATTTATGGATTTGATGAATAGAATATTTCAGCCTTATTTAGACCAATTTGTGATTGTCTTTATTGATGATATTTTGGTGTATTCAAAAGGACCTAAAGAGCATGAGCAACATTTGAGAATAGTTTTGCAGACCCTAAGAGAGCATAAGTTGTATGCTAAGTTTAGTAAGTGTGAATTCTGGTTGGACCGGATAATATTTTTAGGACATGTGGTGTCAGGAAAAGGAATTGCAGTAGACCTGGCAAAAGTTGAAATGGTAGTAAATTGGTCGAGACCAACGACACCTACTGAAATACGAAGTTTCTTAGGACTGGCTGGTTATTATAGAAGATTCATTGAAGGATTTTCACGACTGGCAGGACCTTTAACTAAATTGACTCGAAAGAATGTGAAATTTGAATGGAATGGGGAATGTGAAAGGAGTTTCCAGGAGCTCAAAAGGAAATTGACTTCGGCTCCAATTCTGACTATACCTATTGGACCTGATGGTTTTACGGTGTATAGTGATGCATCTCACAAAGGACTAGGATGTGTTTTGATGCATCATGGCAAAGTTGTAGCCTATGCATCCAGACAATTGAAACCACATGAGCTGAATTACCCGACGCATGATTTAGAGCTAGCAACTATAGTGTTTGCCCTGAAGATATGGAGACTCTATTTGTACAGGGATAAGTTTGAGATCTACACGGATCATAAAAGTTTGAAGTATTTGTTCTCACAAAAGGAATTGAACATGAGACAAAGGAGGTGGATGGAATTGTTGAAGGATTATGATTGTGAGATAAGATATCATCCATGGAAGGCGAATAGAGTAGCAGATGCTCTTAGTCGTAAGTCGACTATAGAAATGGCTAGTTTAAGGATGGCAGAATGGGAGTTGTTAGAATCTGTAGCAAACTCCGAATTTAAATTGAAAATGAATTGTCTTACTGGCATGCTTAGTGCATTAAGGATTGAGCCAGAGATTATCCAGAAAATTAAAATTCTGCAAGAATCTGACCTAGAGATTTTGAAAGTGAAAGATGCTGTATCTTTAGGGAAAAGATCAGAATTTCAAATCTCTGATGATGGAATAGTAAGATGTCAAGGACGACTTTGTGTTCCCGACAATGAGGAATTAAAGAAGGAAATTCTGTCGGAGGCACATAAGAGTAATTATAGTATCCACCCAGGTAATACAAAGATGTACAGGAACTTGCGTCAGCAATTTTGGTGGAACGGTATGAAGGCAGATATGGCTAAGCACGTTTCTCAATGTTTGACGTGCCAGCAAGTAAAAGCGGAACATCGTAAACCCGTAGGACTTCTGAGACCACTAGACATTCCAGAATGGAAATGGGAACATATAATGATGGACTTTGTACAAGGATTGCCAAGGACATCAAATAGTCATGACTCAATTTGGGTGATAGTGGATCATTTGACTAAATCGGCACATTTCTTAGCGAATCGCATGGACTACCCAATGGATAAGTATGCGGACATGTATGTAAGTCAAGTGGTGCTCTTACATGGTGTTCCAATGATCATTACTTCAGATCAAGATACGAGGTTTACTTCGAATTTTTGGAAAAGTCTTCAAATTGCATTAGGGACTAAGTTTCAATTTAGTACTGCTTTTCATCCCCAGACAGATGGTCAATCGAAAAGAGTAATCCAGATATTGGAAGATATGTTAAGGGTTTGTGTAATTGACTTCAAAGGAAATTGGGATGAAAGATTGCATTTGGTAGAGTTTCCCTATAACAATAGCTTTAAGAAGAGTATAGGCATGGCTCCTTATGAAGCATTATATGGAAGGAGATGTAGGACTCCTGTCTGTTGGAGTGAAGTAGGTGAAAGGAAGTTGACAGGACCTGAACTAGTACAAGTTACCACATAAGCTATTGATATTATCAGAGAAAGACTTAGAACAGCTTAGAGTAGACAGAAAGGCTACGTAGATAGGCGTAGAAGGCCTTTTGAATTTAGTGTAGGAGACCATGTATTCCTTAAGGTATCTCCTATGAAAGGAATATCTCGATTAGGAATGAATGGTAAGTTAAGCCCTAGATTTGTTGGACCTTTTGAAATACCTGAGAGGATAGGTGACGTAGCTTATCGTTTAGCATTACCTCCTAAGTTAGGAAATCTGCACGATGTGTTTCATGTATCGATGTTGAGGAAGTACCAGTCGGATCCTGGTCACATACTCGATCATGAAGCCATCAAAGTGGATGAGAAAGTTAGGTACATTGAAGAGCCTATGCAGATATTGGACCGAAAGGAGCGAATTCTTAGGACCAAGAAGATCCCATTGCTTAAGGTATTATGGCGACATCATGATGTGGAGGAAGCCACGTGGGAAGGTGAGGATCAAATGAAGGAAAAGTACCCTTACTTATTTCAAGAAGGCGGGAGTGGTGTTTGAATTTCGAGGACGAAATTCTCTAAGGAGGGGAGAGTTGTGGCATCCCAAAATTCTATGACAAGCCATAAGGTGTGTTAAAGTCTCTAATTAGGTGATAAAATTTCCTTGGCTTATGCTTTAGCCATTAGTCTTTTTATTGAGATGATTTGTGCATGTGATTGTGAAAATTTAAATTTGATAGATTAATAATCTATGCTTGGCCATAAGATTTATAAATTAAATTTCAATAGACAAGATGTCCCAAGACTTTGGCCAAGATGAAAATTAAAATTTAAAAATATTTATAGAAGAAATTCAAAAAAAAAAAAAAAGAAGAAAAAGAGGGTTAATTTTTAGATGGACCTTAAGCCCATTTGGCCTAAGCTTGATGGGCCAAGTTAGTCGGCCCAATTAGGCCCACTAAAGGGGGCTGTCGCCGGCCCAATAGAGGCCCAAAAGGAGTGGTCGACCGGCCCAAAAGCCCAAGCCCAAGAAGCCCAAATTAAATTCAAAAATTCAATATGACAAGTGGCAAAAGGGGAAGGCCATGCATTGGTTGGTTTGTAGGCAAGTAATGATTGTTAATCATGAGGATTTGGGGGTATAAGAAGGGAGAAAGAGAAGGGTGGCCGGCCATTTGCTCGCCCAAGGAGAGAGAGAGAGAGAGAGTTGTGCGAGAGAGAGAGAGATCGTGCAAGAGAGAGGAGCGGCCGAGAGAGAGAGGAAGGAGGGAGTCGCCGTCGCTTGCCGTCCGTCCGCCGTGTTTGCCGCCGTACGCCGTCGTTCGTCCGTCCTAGAGGCAAGTGGGAGTCCTCTAGCTTCTCATGCATGCTTGTATGTTGTTTTCATGTTGAACTTTTGGTTGTTAGATGGGAAAAACCGAAGCATGGATGAGTTGTGTGTGAGTGGTGTGACTGTTCTTGCTCGGATTGTGTGAGTCAGTAACTTGTTTGAGCTTGCATGTGTGTTTGGAGTCCGATTTTGGCTTCGATGTCTTCATGAAAGTTGTAGAAATCATCTTGTACTACAACATACTAAAATTTCGTGGAAAATGATGGAGATTTTAGGGGTTAAAGTTTCATCTTACGGAGACCTCAGATCTGGAGAGTTTTTACTGACCTTTTGCTGGATTCATGGTTGCATGTTGGTTTTTGTTGAGAATCTTACTTCGGTTTCTTCATGAAAGTTGTAGGGAACATATTAAACTACAACATACTCAAATTTGAAGTGAAAAGAACAAGTATATCTTGGTAAATCGACTAGATCTTGAAGACGATGATTCTGGTGATGTGTTCCGAGACACCCGAGACTTCAAGGACCTAAATGATGACTATACTCTGGTTATTTGACCTAGATCTCTTCATCTTGTAAAGGACATCCTGAAACATAACATATCCGAATTTCAGAGAAAACGAAAGAGAATAGGTGGGTTAAAACTTCATATTTCGGAGATGGAGGCACTGGACGATGCGGTAACGGGTCCAGAAGCTTCGTGAGGTTGAATAAAATAATCTATAAGGAATATGGCTTGGAGTTCTTCATGAAAGTTGTACGAAAATGTCTTGGTTATAATCGAGTAAAATTTTATAATTTTTGGAGGCCATATGGATATTTTAATTGAATTTATTCGGAAACCGTGCATTATGATTTCATCCGAGAAGCATAGGATGTTTTGTGAAAATTATGAGATTTTGAAAAAAAATTCAATTTGGCCCTGAATTTTGCAAGTAATTATCATCCTATGGGTTTGTTTAATAATTTCTTGAATTTTAATAATTTTGGGAATTTATAGTTATTTAAAAAAATAAAAATAAAAATAAAAATAAAAATAAAAATAAAAATGAGATAATAAATAAATAAATGAATAAATAAATAAAAGGAATTATTTTATTGGCCATAAATTCCATTTAAGTAACTCATGTTGCATGTGTGATAAAGCCTTGGTATGTGTATGATATTGAATTGAGTTGTATATGTGATAAAGTCTTGGTAAGTATATGACATTGAATTGAGATGTATATGTGATAAAGTCTTGGCAAGTATATGACATTGAATTGAGATGTATATGTGATAAAGTCTTGGTATATGTATGGCATTGAATCAATGCATGTGTGAATGTCATGCCTAGTATGATTTGTTTGATATCATGCCATGTGCCATGTTAAAATGAGATTAAAATACTGGTAAACATGGATGATGGTAAATGAGGAGATGGTTGTGATGGCGGATGATGCCCGGAATGTATAGAGATACATTGCCGGAATTCCCTGGGAGATTCAAGATGCCCTTAATGTGGGGGGCCGAAAGCCCTGTCGGAGGTCTTTGCCCGAAGGGAATGCCTCGCGATGCCAGGATTGGGGTGCGAGATGCCCGGCCAGGGAGTGTAAATGCCGGAAGCCCTGTCGGAGGTTTCTGCTCGAAGGGAATGCCTGGTGATGCTAGTTGAGATGCGAGATGCCCTGAATGTGGGGGGCCGATGCCCGGTGGCCCGGGAGGCTGAATGCCTAAGCCTCGGAGGTCTTTGCCCGAGGAGATAAATAAAATAATGATATGCATAAAAATAAAGATATGCATGATGATATACATGGTGATGATGATATGCATGATGATATGCAAGATGATATGCATGATGATATGCATGGTGATGATGATGCATGATGATATGCATGATAATGAAGATATGCATAATGATATGCCTGATGATGAGGATGATGATGTGGCATGATGATATGCATGGTAATGATGATATGCATGATGATATGCATGGTGATGATGATATGCATGATGATGATGATATGATATGGTGATATACATACTTGATATGATGATGCACTTGTACGTGTTATGACTATGATAATGATGCATGATAGGATGCGCATGATTTCAAGGTAAGTAACGCCTGCAATGCATGTATGATTTGCCTGATGCATTGGGTTGTTATTGGATTTCCCTATCTGATGAGTGGTTGTACTCACCCCTTTTAAGGATAACATTTCAGATTAGCCAGGATGCCGCTTCCTGCCGTTACGCGAGGTACATTTTACGGGTTACCATCCGACGTTGAGGTAGAGTGTGAGGAGTTCGGCTGTCCTTCCGTGCCTGGACTCACCTACATACGCGTACGCTGTCTTGTCATGTACGACATAGGCCTGGCTGGGGGCCCAGTCATTTAGGAGTTTGTTTCTGTCCACGTTCGCCGCGATGGGGTGATGGGAGGGATGCTGCCACCGCCACCGCCTGACGCACCGGACTAGGTGTGAGACCTGAGTATGACGAGTAGGGGCTGTGTTTTTTGGGAGTTAGTTAGCCGACACTTATGATGGGGGTTGTACACGTGTGATGTAGAGGGTCGAGGGTTCTTTTTGAGGTTTTAGGCTAGACATGGCTGAGTCCTAGCTTTTCCTTTTGATGTACCGACCCAAGAGTAGTCCCATCTTGAAAATATATGTAAATAAAGTGTCGTGGCTGTTCATAAAATTATGGTGATTAGTGGTGTGTATTTGTATCATGGTTGGTAGGGGGAGAGATGGTGATGTTTTATTTTGCTTCCACTAATGAGTCGCGCTGGGACTGCTTTTAAAAAAAAAAAATGTGTCTATGAATTACGACGCATCTTCTAAGGAGAAAGGTAAAAAGGAGTAACATTGGCGCTGGTGACGACTTGCGAAGGGTTCGGGGTGTCACAAATGCTCATGCAAAATACTAATAATACCATTCGGCGATACTTTTATTGATCAGTCATTGCCGTCGCACATCACGGTTTGGGAAATTCTCGGGTGCCATAGTTTCTGCTACAAATTTGTACTTTACTTTAGTAAGAATTCAAATCAGCCTACAAAACATAATATACAGTATCAACTTCTCATATCAGCGCTACATCAGCATCAAACAATCACATTTAGTAATTTGTTCTTACCAATTAAACTTTGTAACCGGTGATGTTAAAAAAAAAGGTTGGGTTACCATTATTGGTGATTTCAATTAAAGAGTTTTAGCCACATTTCTTGTGCAGTCGTTATTACCACGTCTCTTAATAAAGCCTTTGTTAAGGGATCAGCTAGATTATTACTTGACCTCACATAAACAATTGTTATGATGTCATCTTTAATTAATTGTCTCAAATATTCATGTCTTAGACTAATATGTCTAGACTTCCCATTATAAGTGCTATTATAAGCTCTTGCCAGTGTCCTGACTATCATAACGGATAGAAATTGGAGGCATAAGACTAGGCCATATTCTGATATCAAACAACAAATTCCTAATCCATTTAGTCTCTTTCCCAATTGCTGCTAAAGTAACGAATTCCAATTTCATTATTGAGTGAGTTGTACATATTTGTTTCTTGCTCGCCTAAGATACAACACCCCCACTTAGTGTGAAAATCCATCTAGAAGTGGAATGCTTATCTTCCACACTTGTAATCTAACTAGCATTGGTGTATCCTTCTAATACAGCTGGATAATTATTATAAAACAATCTTAAATATTTAATCGCCTTCAGATGACAAAAAATATGGTAATAGTCCTCCAATGTTCGATACTTGGGTCACTAGTATGTCTACTCAACTTGCATACTAAATAAGCAATATCAGGTCTAGTACAAGTATTGCATACAATAAAGACCCTATAGCACTTGCATATTCAAGTTGTGCTACCGCTCTATCAATATTATAATTTAAATTAATACTTGAATCAAATAGAGTACTTATTTCCTTAAAACCAAGATGTTGAAATTTATTTAGCAATTTTTCAACATAATTACATTGGCTTAAAGAATAACCCCGCTATGTTTCTTAATTTTAATACCTAAAATAGTATTGACTTCACCCAACTTCTTTGTTTTAAACACGAAAGTTTGATACTTCCTAGTCTCAATAATTCTAGTCATGTTCATTCCAAAGATAAGCATATCATCACCATACAAGCAAACAAAGATACCATAGTCTTTAGTGAATTTAGAGTATATACACTTAACATCACTATTATGGATGAAACCATTAAACAATATGATTGAATCAAAATTTTCATGCCATTTAAGCACATAAAGAGACTTAATCAATTTACATATTTTCTTTTTATTTCTAGGAAGAACGAAACCCTCTAGCTGTTCCATGTAAATTTCCTCATTTAAGTCTTCATTCAATAAAGTAGTCTTGACATCAATTTGATGAACACAAAGATTATAAATGGAAGTTAGAGCAAAAAGAATTCGGATAGAATTTATGTGTAACAAGAGCATACGTATCAAAATAATCTATTCATTCCTTTTGTCTATACCCCTTGGCCACAAGTCTAGCCTTAAAAGCTTGGATAGAACTATTAAGATGATATTTTCTTCTAAAAACCCATTTGCACCCAATAAGCTTGGATCCTATTGGTGAATCCACTAATACCCAAGTACTATTGGACATAATTGAGTCCATTTCATCATTTACAGCTTCTTTTCAGAAAGAAGTATCTCTAGAAGGCATAGCATCATCAAAGCTTTTAGAGTTGTCTTCTAAATTTAACAATAAATGGTATTTATTTACCATATTACTATCCCTGTCTCCTTCGACAAGAAAAACATGGGTAATAAAATCAGAACCTAAGTCTTTTAGTTTGCTAGCTCTAATGCTTCTCCTCGGTTTAATCATGTCTTTAGAATCATTCGTTTCTTTCTCTTGAGAATCTACTTGAGTTTCCATAAGTTTTGAATTATTTTTCAATAATTTAAGAACTCGTAAAATTTTTATTCTCAAAGAATTCAATGTCTCTCGATTTTACAATGACATTAGACTCTAAGTCAAGAAGCCTATAATCTTTATTGTGTTTGGCATATCCAACAAAAATACTTTTGATAGCTCTAGGTCCAAGTTTTGTTTTCTTGGGGTCTGGTACTCGGTAGTATGCCAAGCATCCTCACACTTTAAGGTATGACAAAGTTGGTTTTCTACCTTTCCATACTTCATAAGGGGTTATGTCATTTTTCTTGGAAGGTATTATATTGTGTGTATAACATGTAGTTCTCCCCAAAGATTAATTGGTAGCTTTGAATTTGAAAGCATACAATTAAACATTTATTGAAGATATCGATTTTTCCTTTTAGCCAAGCTATTTTATTATGGAGTATATGGTGTTGAAACTTGATGAATAATACTATGTTCTTCACAATATGAAGAGAATTCATTTAAAAAAAAAAATATTCTCCACCTCTATCTGAACGTAGAATTTTGATTTTCCTTTCTAATTGATTTTCTACTTTAGCTTTATATTTCTTAAACATGATAAATGCTTCATCCTTCAACATCATGAGATAAACATATAAAAACCTACTGAGATTATCCACAAAGGTAATAAAATACATTTTATCGCCACGTGTTAGCATGCCATTGAATTCACAAATATTAATATAGATCACATCCAATAAATTCGAATTTCTTTTAACACTAGGAAATGGTTTTTTTAGTATATTTAGATTTAGTACATATTTCACGCTCATCAAATTCGCTATTGAAATTTATCAGGTCTAGCTTCTTCATATTCTTCAGATAACAAAAATTTATATGTGTCAACCTACTATGCCATAAAAATGAAGACTCAACAATATAAACAGAACTAGCAATATTATTATTGATTCTTAGTTGATACATGCCATCATTGGCATAACCCTCTCCTACAAATAGTCCATTCTTCGACAGGATAACCTTGTCAGATTCAAATAAAAACCTAACCCCCCTCTTACAAAGTAAATCAATAGAAAGTAGGTTCTTCCTAATTTCGGGTGTAAATAGCATATTAAGAAGAGTAATTTTCTTTTTAGAAGTGAAGTCTATCTTTGCCATGCCTTTGCCAGCAACTTTTGCAAGAACATCTTTCACCATCAGGACCTCTTGACCATTTGAGTCAATAGTCTTTTCAAATTGCTCGAACATGTATTTGTCCTTGCACACATGGACTATTGCTCCAGAATTTAACCACCAATCGGATTGGATAGTGGTGGAGTTGATTTTAGAAACCATAGCCATTGCATCATTAATTTTAGAAATTTTCATGTTTGAAAACATGGTTGAAATCATGGTCACATAATTTTCTTCAACCAAATTTGCATCGGCCTTCACCGTTGGAATGTTTTTGTCATTTGATATGCTCTTGTGGAGAATGCGGTCCTCGGCATAGTGTCCATGTTTGCCATAAACAAAACAACCATTTTTATTCTTTTGTGTTCTCTTAAATTTATGTCCATTCTTTATTTTGAAGTTCTGGTTGATTTTTCATTTTCTTTTCACAACATTCACCTTGGAATCGTACAAAATAGATTTATCACGTAAACATGACGCTTCCTCAATGCGAAGAAGTTTTTTCTTTTTGCTCCAAGGTGATGTCCTTTGACTTGTACATCAGCCTTTTTCCATAGTCTTTCCAACTTAGAGGTAATTTTGCAATAATTACTCGAACTTGAAAAGCCTTTGGAATATCAATCTTAAGGCACGGATTTTGTTCTCTAACACTTGCAACTCATGGACTTGTTCCAATAAGGGTTTGGTATCAATAAACTTGAAATCAAAATACTTAGCCATTAGATATTTTTTTTTTGTTTTTTTTTTTTTGGTAAGGTAAGAATTATATTGACTTTTTACCACAAAATAACCATTAGATATTTGTTGGTACCTTGCTCTTCCACTTTATACTTGAATTTTAGTGCGTTCCAAATTTCTCTATCCAACTTTATTTTAGTGAATTAGTCGTATAATTGATCGGATTGTGTATTCAGAATGTGTCCACGACAAAGCAATATGTTTCTTCTTTTCCTTGTTAACCCTTTCGATAGCTTACACACTTGGTTGTCCTCCCTCGATAATAGGTTTTGAATCTTCTATAGGCACCAAGTTGGGATCTAGTATGTAAGATATCTTAGGCAGTGAGTAGGAACATCATCTTGTCCCTCTAGTGAGCAAAGTTGTTCCCATCAAAATGGTCTAGTTTGACCATGTCTTGATTCATTACTTTGATTGTCTCTGGCTCCATTGCTAAACAAAATAAATCCTTAAAATTATTGGGAAATATGACTTTAAATCAATAGAACAATTAAGTTGGACTTTGAGATGTGATATCACTTTTCTTTAAAGATTTATTTACCTCACAATGTTCCTACTGGTCATTGGTAAATATCCTCCAGGATACAACAAAGTCTCAAATGAGAATACTAGATAGTAATTTTAGTATGTCTCTTAGGTCTCTCTAGGAAACAATTGAAAAAGATGGTTGTAGTTTCGGAAAGAAAACTCAAAAAAATGATCTCATACTCGTTCATCCAAAAATTAACATATATATATATATATATATATATATGTAAATTGGTCTCAAAGAATATAGGCAATTCTTTGGGAAAGATTGCAAAGTAAATAATGGCATCCCTTCGAAAGAAGTTGCAAAGTGAACAAATACAATCCTTTGGGAAAAGTTGCAAATTGACCATGTATAATCTCCAAATGTTCTCTTGAAAAGACACATATAAAAATTTGGAATAATAAAATAATAAAAATAATAATTTCTTTTTTAATAAATAAAATTTCAAATTTTAATTATTTCCAAAAATACTTAATAAATAAAAACAACCTTTGAACTAATAAATATTAATAAAGTAATTGTACAAAAAAAAGGGGTTAGTGCTAATTAAACTATGGGCACGCAAAGTGCTAAGTATGCCTAATGATCACGCCAAAATTGCCCAATTATTTGAGCACCCACATGCAGGTATGATGGGGTCTTGCCCACGCTAACATATTTCTTTGAAGTCATTAGAGAATGCGTATACTATTAACCGACCCATCTCCTTCAAACATTCCAATGTGGGACAAGTAAAAGCACACTTAAGTTTGTTTTACAAACAAACTTCCGATAATATCTGGTCCTGATTGTTGGGAATATGAGAACTAGCATTGGTGTTCCCATCTAAGCATAGAGTTTTGAGTCCAAGCGCCAATACCTAGTTATATTTTGGAAAATGTTTTCCGATTTTTCAAAAAGGAAATCATTTTTCCTTGAATTTAAGCATATATTTTCTATTGACTAGGAAAACGTTTTCCGTTGACTTATTTTCCTGAGCAAACCAAACGACAGAAAATGAGAAAAAATTTCTTAGAAAATGTTTTCTGTGTAACAAATGGAGCCTTGAATCCCTTCTTAATATCACAAAATGGCCAAAATGACTTATTTTCTCGTAAAACTTTGATTAGGATGACTCATTTTCATCATTTTCCCCATTTTTCCAAGGAAGAAAAAGCATACCTCTTCCTTTTATGTCCAATTAAGAAGAACATAAATTGTGTGTGCATTTCTAATCGCCATTATTATTTAGGGACATTTTTTTCCACTAGTTTAACTTCATAAATAGGAAAATTTGACCATTATCGATAGTGCTCATGAACTAGAAACATGTATAATTGTGTATCTATACGAGATAGTATTTAAATTCTCTCTTAAAAAAGAAGCACTTTCCATTTAAAGAATGATTAATATCCTGAAAACCCCAAATTGGTACATGTATGACAAATTTACCCTAAACTAATTTTTTGACTATGAAAAACCCCAAGTTGATACACTTGTGATAAATTTACCTTAAATTCATAAACTTGTGATAAATTTACCCAAAACTAATTTGTTCGACTGCAAAAAAACCCCAGATTGGTACATTTATAACAAATATACTGTTCGTTAAATTGAATTAATGCCACAAGAAACTACAAAAATTGTATAACTATGACAAATGGATAGAAAAATCCCAAACTAGTTAAATAGTCAACTATTACGTGTTATCCAATTTAGTAATTTAATAGCAAAATTTAGGGGAACAATTAAATTTGTCATAATTGTACCAGTTTAGAGTAAAATTGTCAAAGGTGTACTAGTTTGGAATTTTTCGTGATCACAAAATTGGTTTGGGAGAAATTTGTCATTGGTGTACTGGTTTGGAGTTCTTCAGTATTTACCTTTTAAAGAAAGAAAATAGAGTAAATTCTATTAAAAAAAAAGCCAAAAACAACTCTTCTTTTTTTACCAAATGTTATTTGGGACAACTCATTTTCCTCACTTTACTTTTGAAATCCAATTCTTTTCCTATACAAAGTCTAGTTTATTGTATATATCCAAACGGGAATTTTGGATTGGGCAAATAAGTAATAAAATATCAGAGGAAAACAAAGCATAAAGTTCATTAAAATCACAACAACTAAACAAGAAGAAACAACCACGATGTGGAATTAGGAAAATCGCCTAAAATTCGTAAATTATTTTGCACTTTTACAAATTCAATCCTAAAGCCTTCAATTTTACCAATTGACTTCTAAACCTTTTCACATGTTGGTAATTGAGTCTATCTGACCAATTTTGGCTGGAAATAGCTAACTTAGACATCGGCCATCCTACATGCCATGAGTGGGAATAACACATTTTTTTTTAAAACATTTTAATATTTTTTAAATATATTGTTGTTTCTAAATCTTTTTATTTGTTTTTGTTTTCTTCTTCACTTTTCTTCTTGGTGAGCCTCCTCGCCTAGATTTGTGTTAGGAATTTTAGGTTAAGCAAAAAGTAATAAAATATGAGAGCGAAGCATCAAATATAAGTTCATTGAAATTTTAAATAAATAAATAAAGAAAAAATCACGACATGAAATTACACTAGCATCCTTTGTTGCCGACTGATGTCCGTGACAGTCCACCAATTTGTGTGGACAAGAACACGTCTAAAGAGCAAACTTTAGAGATATACAAAAATAGTGAATCAAATTTCCTTAATTTGTCTATTTAAACAAAAAAAGACATTGGCATATGATTAGATGATGTTTTTGTCTGATTAAGCAAGCTCGTCTATTCTTTTTTTCTTGGTCGATTTCATTAGCATAAAAGAAAAGAGCAATGTTTTGTCACACTCTATAACCAACAAGAAAGGGGATGACATGACCGTCTTTCTACAAGAAAGATGCAGCATCAAACATAATCAGTAACCTGTTATCAACACACACATACACATCACCACCAAAAAGAATATTTACAACTAAAACTCAATCAACCTAAGAAGCTATCAATAACAATAATATAACTCCCTTAAGCCATACCCAAAATACAATTCTCAAAAGTTCCCCACTGATAGCACTCTTGCTTTACTTGCTGCAAACTGAGGAACCTGAAAACATGAAATACGAGTGGAATGAGCAATCACAACCAAGTAAATAGTACATTTCTTCTAAACAAATCGAACAACTATTATGCATGTACACAAAGCAATACCAGAACTTCATAACCCAAACTCAAAGTCTAAAATATATATTGAATCATAAATGAGTTGTTTCATTTCAACAAAGCCTCGTACAAGTCAAAAATGCTCATTTAATCCCACCATCACAATTCAAATTTCAGTAATCAAGTTCAATGATCTTTATCAAATCACATGTTAATGGTCCATCCATTGACTAATCTATTGCTCAATATCTTAACATGGTTATTGTAGCATCCTTGATTTCGACCTCATAAGGATCAGCCATAAGGTCCCGAATGGATCGACCATGGACCATTTGTGATATCCGGACTTCACTTGAACCTCGAATATGTAATGGTCCATGCCGTGTCGAAAAGTTTGCCGTCAGACTACGTGGTTGGCGTCATTCATGGCCACCATTTCGCCACCACCATCAATGTACCAAATCATCATGTCTCATCATGTCCCCGCAGCATCACCTCATCGTCACATCCCCGCCGCATTATGCCAGCTTGACCACCATTTAATCCATCACCTCATTTAAATTCTTCTTCATGAAATGCCATAAGCGAGACCAATGTTTACTCTCCTTAGTACGTTGCCGAGCTGAGTTCCATGCAAGTTGCTTCCATTCCCATGCATACGTACACTTGAGGAAGGGAAGAGCCGAGAATTTCCACTGCCCCCACGTCAACCCGCTCGCTCCTCAGCAAGATGAAGACTTTGACTCAAGAGTGCAGCCTCGTTCCTCCTCAACTTGACACGAAAGGGAAGACGTTGACCGCCGATTGCAGCCACGTTTTCTCCCCTTAGTTTGCCAATAATTGAAGGCTTTGGCCACCGAATTTGCAGCCACGTTTCTTCCTCCTCAGCTGGCCAGCGATTTGGAGAAGTTGACCAGCTGCAAGCCACGCTTCAGCCACTTCTTCAAGGTGGCAAGGAAGGCCACCGAATGTGGCCACGTTTTCCCCCCGCCTTCCCCTGATGAGCTGCCACAAAATCTCAAATTTGTTGACTAATTTAGTCAACCGGCGGCAAGCAGAAGGAAGGACCATTTCTTCTTTTCCCTCGGCTTCACACTTCTTCGTCCATGAACATCTGCAGCCAGGGAACATATTCTTTCTAACCTTCACAGTTTTACTTTGGTCTTGCTCATCGAAGCCAGTCGCGTGTACCTCCTCGCCGCACCACTGTCTCGCGTTATTTCCATTGCTCCGCCACCAGCTCACACCATTTCGTCGCTCCGCCCCCAGCCTTCATCACTAAAGGTTCAAGGCAAGTAGACGTCTACTTTTCTATGCTGTGTGAATTCCGTCGTTGCTTGGTGAGACATGTTCCTTCGGAATCTCTATAGATTTCTATTATTTCCATGACACTGCGTTATTTGCCGAATTCGGAAGTCGTTCGGGCTGACCACAAGCTTTGGGAGTGAAATACGTGTTTTTCTATGGTCAGATTTGATTCGTAGACCCGTGCGCGTACTTACTTTGATATTGCAGAATTTTTAAGACTTCATGTGCGAACTGTTTTAAACTATACGGAAGTTCTGAACTGTTGGGACTTCATAAGGTCATCGAAATACATGCTTGTGAATTTCCAAAAGTATTTCGGCTAGAATAATACAAATTGCGAGGGTAAAACCGTGAGTTTGATTATGACCTATTCAGTGATTAAGATTTCGATTTTTTTTGGAATATTTCTGCCGACGTGGGTTTGATGTATCTAAAAGATTTTGTCTGCACTTTGGTTTATACTATAATTTCGAATTTTGGAATCGAATTATTTCCTTGCATGAGCAGCATGAAAGATATTTTGGAATTAAACTGTTGGATCGCTACACCATGGTACTTAATTGACGGATGCCGTCGGTCCACATTGACGACGATGCTCCGGGCGTCGGGATGCCTGGAGGGGTGATATGGTGCCCTCCGGATGCCTGGGAAATGTGATAAAGGTCCGAAGGTCCTTGCGATGTCGGTGGGGTGCGAGACGCTTGGAGGAGGTATACGGTTGCCTCTAGAAGATGGTGGTAGTTGAATCTGGATGAATTTAAATTCCAAATTCCCATTTGCTTTCCGATAAACCATTTTTATGAAATTCTTTTAAAACTGATGCAAGTTAAATTATTTTAGTTTGTATACTTTATTTTTGGATTGCGTGAACAGGTGGTGATAGGTTTGTCCAAGTATAGTTTAGTGGACTCTTAGGCGCGTTTGGTAACGATTCTGTTCCCAGGAACAAATTCTGATCGAAATGATTTTTCTTTTTTATTCAGTTCCCGAACCGATTATGAGTAAAAGAACGCGTTTGGTAAATGTACAAAATTTCTGATTACGGAATAGAATTGCGTTTGGTACCGTGTTCATTGATTTTGTTCAAAATCAATTTCTTTTAATTTTTAAATAATTTTTATAATTTCTTCCTTTTTTATTTCCTTTATTTCCTTTATTCTTTTTTTTTTTTTTTTTTCCTATTCTTCTTCTTCTTCGGGCCGGTCGCCGGTCCGGCGACGGCCGACAAAGACCGCGACCTCACTAGAGCATCGTTAGCCCTCGGCGAGGTCGGCCTCACCGGGCTGGGTGAGGCCTCGCCCGCCACCGGTGGGCCGGGCAAGCCTCGCTAGGGCTGGGCGAGGCTTGCCCGGCCACCGGCGGGGGCTGGGCGAGCCTCGCCGGGCTAGGCGGGCCTTGCCCAGCCTCGGCGAGGCCCGCTGGCCGCCGGCGAGGCTCGGTCTCGCCGGATCTAGTGAGGTCGAACCTTGCCGGTGGGCGGGCTTGCCTTCGACGAGCTCGCCGAACCTCACCTTAGCTTGGCGAGTCTCCGGCGAGCTCGTCAGACAGGTTGCCAGCGACGGCGTTGGCGGCGGACGGCGGCGACTCGCGGCCGCGAGCGATGGTGACCGGCGGATGGCGGACGGTGCTGCGAGTGGCGGTCGAGGGATGGCGGTCGATGAAGAAGAAGAAAAGAGAAGAAGAAAATTTTGATTCTCTTTTTGATTCTTAAAGGAAGAATCATATTTTTTAATTCTTAATTCTTGTCCAAAACTGATTCTGGGAACAAATTTGTTCCCAAGAACAAAAAATTTACCAAACGCGATTATGTTCCCAAACTGATTCTGGGAACAAAAAATCAGAATCATACACTGTTTGGATGGTTACCAAATAGTGCCTTATTTACTAAGTGGTTGTACTCACCCCTTGTGGGATTATTACATTTGAAACGTGTAACCATGCCTCTCCAACTTGCGTCCTCCACTATGCTCTACGACATCCTCACCGATCTCACATGGGACCAAGTGGAGCACGTGGACCTCGACTTCTTGGACATTACGTTCATCTAGATTACGGTGATCCTGACGGTGGATGTTGGTCTCACTACGGGCCCCGTACTAATGGGGTTCATTGCACTCTACACTTGGGTCAATAGGCACACGATGGGACTACTTCCACTCCCGGATGATGATGATGATGGTACTAGTGGGGTCGAGTAGATGGAGGGCCCGAGGATGTGAAGGCTGCATTTTTGGACAAGACCTTGACATGAAACGAAGATGGCCATGTGAGTAAATGAAAGTGCCTGGTTTAGCTAGAAATTTTTTTGGTTTAGCTAGAAAAAGGAACTTTTTGGCCTTAATGTACCAACCTAAGTCGTATAAAAATATAAATAAATGAAAGTGCCTGGTTCTATAGTTTCGTGTGCATCGACTTAAGTTATATTGGAGTTGTCGATACATGCTTCCGCATCAAAATAATAGTAGTGATAGGGAATGTCGTGGTGACCCTAACAGGTTGAGGGTCGTCACATCATTGGCCATGAGATTGATTGGTTCGATTGGTAAGGAATCAAGGATTGGTTATGGTCCGATCGATTGACCGACCGACCGGCCACGAAATGGTCAAGATGTCGGCCGTGAATTTTCTATCGATCATATTGATGGGATAGGATCACCAGCTCATAAGATGACTTTTTGATCACAAATATTAGTCATGGGATGATTTTGGATTGACGGATAGGCATGATCGGTCATAGTGCTCGACTGTGGATGATTCTTCCTAGCTATGCATTAATACACGGATGATTTGACTTGATCAAATGCAATCACCTTCCAACCAAAAATGTGTCATTCCCTATTTAATTCTTAGTGATTGGAAAAGAATCTTGAATTGGTGATATACGATCATGAATTAGTAATGCACCGACCATGAGCCATACGGATGGATTGGGTGCCAATTGGAATGAGGTCAAGGATAGACCTGGCTATTCCATCACTAATTCTAAGGTCCATAAGTGTCTTGGCTTTGTGCTAGACCATGGGTAGCCTTAGGATTGACATTGAATTGATTGAAGGACAATCGACCCTTTAGGCTGATCGACCGTCCAAAGAAACAGTTCGTGCGAGCATGGGGTGTGATGGTTGAACCTTGGGTGTACGTGATTCAATTTTTTGAGGTGTACCTAATGATCCCTTCTCTAACTCCGGAACTAACTTGGATAGTAGAAAATTCTCTAGATAGCCTTCTTGATGAAGAAATGGACAAAATAAAAGAAAACTCTATAACACCCTCATTAATAAAAGGGGTGATGTGTTCTTTGACTTTTCAAAAGTAATGATGAAGTCAAAAATATCCTTAACAGATAAGATAAAGACAGTGCATATATGGCCCAATTGGAGAGAGAAACCCAAGCCCCTCATCAAAGACCGAAGAATTTAGATGCCCAGTTGGCAACTTTGATGGCATCTTATCCAAACTTCATTAAATGCTCATTAAATGTGGGGTACAAGTGGTCCAATGAAGGAGTGAAAAGCAGGCCATCATCGATGATGCCTAGAAGCTAGAATGCCAACCAAGGTCTTTTAGCTATGCCACCTCATTCTTTTAGGTGCAATTATTGGACAAGCAGGCTTGCCAACTAAGGACTTTAGGTGGGACACTTGGAAAAATTAGAGTGGACCATTTGACTTGGTAATAATGGCTTGATATTTGCCTTGGAGAAAAAGTTGGTGACTCATAAGCTTAGGTGTCCTCTAGAATCTTAGGTTATGATGTGCCTAGAAGATAGCCTTGGTGAACAAGGCAAAGGCTAGTCAATTAGAAGAGGACATTAGGCATCAAAGGGGCTTATGTGTCCCTTAGGACCATAGACACTTCATGAGCCCAAGTTGAGCCTTAAAGAGCAAGCCAATAAGTGGTCCAATAGAAAGATGACAAGTGTTCTCTTAGGACCTTAGGCATGCCACTTTGCAAATTAGGCTTGCCACCTTGATGCCATAGCCGTGCCACTCTAAGAAACGTGATCGAACCATTTAGATGAGTAATGATTAGCTTGGTGCCTATAAATAGGAGGAGCTCCCATTCATTTCCACCACTTTAGCCCACTTTGCCATTCATGCCTATCCTCCCCCTCCTTCTCCTTTCTCTCAACCGCGCACCACCAACCTTTCAAGTCATTCAAGTTAGATCTTGAGGTTTGCCAAGGTAAGTAAGATTCCTCTTTTTCCTCTAAGAAAGTAGATCCCATTGTTGAGACTAGTTAGGTGCTCACCCATCAAGCCATGAGTAGTGTGCAATGTCTTTTGTTTGATCTTGCTTGCTATGGGACATAGCTGTATGCTTGAGTCATTTATGTCCGGAATGGAGCCGAGGTTCGTTCGGATTGAGTTCATCGCAAGACAAAGCTGCTCAAGCCTTAAAGCCTTGGTTTTGGCATAAATAGAATGCCAGGTCCAAGCCTCGCTTGGTACGAGAATCACCCAAGGCCATAAGGTCCTAAATGGACATTGAGGCGTGTCGATTTTATGCCTTGATCGGTACGGGGATTGCCCAAATCCATGAGGTCTTGGTTAGGCACCAAGGCATGCCGATTTCCATAGTCCAAATGGATGCGGGGACTTTGTGCTTGGCGTTGAATCAAATTGTGAGCCAAGGCTCATTCTCAATACATGTGCATTCACATCGAGTTGGAGCCTAGGTTTGTCAAGCTTGGGATCATCACTAAAGCGAGGTGTACCCAACCCTTGAGGTCTTGGTTTGGTATTTAGGCATGCCATTCTAAGCCTTATCCAGTGCGGGGATTGGTGCTAAGTGATTGATTCAAGTTATGGACCAAGGATCATTCTCGATATATTTACTAGTGAAGTTTAAGAAACTCATAACACACACGAATGAATGAGCAAGCCTTTGGGCCATGCATGTGTCAACTTAGAGAAAAGATAAGAACTGGCTTGTGTGATGCATTTATGCATGCACTTAAAGAGGAAAAAGCGCCTTTCGCCACATAGCGTTGGCGGTGATTCCTCATTCATTGAACCGGATGCCCTAGTTGAGCCAAGATGCTTGGGTTTGGGCCTAGATGCCTTAGGTAAGCTAGTCCTGGGATGCCCTGGTTGAGCTAAGATGCATGGGTTGAGCCTGGATGTCTTGGTGAGCTAGCACCAGGATGCCTTAGTTGAGCGAAGATGCCCTGGTTAAGCTAGGATGCCTAGCTTGAAGCTGGATGCCTCAATTGACCCGAAGGGCCTGGTTGAGCCAGGATGACGGTCAATGAATTTGCATAAGTGCCGGTATATGCATAAGTATGATATATTGATATATTTATTGATAAGCCAAAGGTAAGTATGCATTGAAGCATGTTGCGATGGACATTTGCATATAGTCAAGGTAGCAATAAGTTTGCTATTGATTTGCCATCAACATTGTTTGTGAGTGTTATACTTGTTGGGCCTTGATGATTAGATGTTTCTTAGTAGAGAACTAGGAATTTTACTTACTGAGTTTCCACAAAACTCATCCCTCATCTTTCAGTCTTGTAGGCAGGAAGTCTCGCTTCAGTTTTGGGAGCTGCAGTCATGCTAGAGGTGATAGGATTTCCCTTGACCTATGTGGAAAACTTGTACTTGTGATGTAAAAAGAACAAAGGGCCCATAGAGAAAGGGCTTGTAAAAGTACTATTACATTATAAATTCGTGTGTTTTGCTTGATATAGGTGCCAGTCTTCTAGCTGTTGTTTGTCGAGGGAATTCCCTTAGCCTATGTGGAAAACTTGTACTGTAATGTAAAAAGAACAAAGGGCCCATAGAGAAAGAGCTTGTAAATGTATTGTTATAATATAAATTAGTGTGTTTTGCTTGATATAGGTGCCTATCTTCCAGCTGTTGTTTGTCTAGGGAATTGTATATTCACGTTTCTACATGTGCATGATAACGGGTTAAAAAGAATTGGGACGGCGATGAGCCTAGGACATTGCAAAAATAACCCTTGTCATGACAGTTATGACATAATGCCTAGTGACAAGGCGACCAAGATTCCCTCACTAGCAAGATCTCTACTTACAAAGCTGGTGGCTCGGCCTAGAAGGATATTGTAAACCACTATGCATACCCTTAAGCCCCTCACTAGGTTCACAGTTATATTGAGCATCAAATAAACACCCTCAAATATCATAATTCCAAATAAGTATACACTTCACCAACTAAACAAATAACCTTTTTGCAATATAGCTCATCCGCCGAAGATACCTTTTGCAAAGCATTTTTCATTTCAAAAGTCATTTAACCATTTCGTAAGGCAATACATATATGTATCTTTTTACATTACTTTTCTTTAAATGATTCTTAAATCATTCAAAGTTCTAATAGGCACTTTTTATGCAACAATAATGTCACTCACCTCATAATGCCTACGATCAAACAATGTAACGATTTGTGCTGACAATCTCATAATCCTAACAACTAAACAAGAATTGACATCAATGTCGTGACCTTCCGGAGGTGAATCACCAAGGCAAAAACTAATAGATTACTAAATAAAAATGAAGGTTCCTCTCACAAGACCATTGCTCACGTTTAGCACAAACTCTCTAAGCCCTATGAATCACAATTTGGTACTTAATTTGACATGTGATTAAACTAAACTTTTGGGGCTGCCACTAATTGGTTGTTGGTTGAATAGACACACAAGTAAAATTTGGGACTACATTTTACTTTTGCAAATGAGAGATTCATGAATTCAGGGATTTTGTTATGCTAAATTAATTTAATGCCTATTTAATGCCTATTCTCTTTATTTCAAAAATGTTTTTGCATGCAATTTTAGTTAATTTTTATCTTATGCCACTAAATATTCATTAATCAAAACATCATAAATTACTAGAAAGATTAAAGAATCTGGAACAAATGAGCATCTCTATTTGTCACCCACCAAGATGGGTTCTGCAAGCTTAGACTTGGGACACAAATGTGCAATGACGAATGCATTTTATGCATAAAAAAGGTTGGTGAATGTGACTAATGCATGACTTAAGCTATGTGAGTAACTAGGATGCATCATCAATTGGTTCTTTTTAGGTTTTCTTGTTTATGAAATGAGCTGCCTCTTGGGAGTACGAATGTATCAATGCAAGTCTTACTAGTAGCTTAGTAATGAACCTAGGGATGTCACACACCATAACCAATTCACTTGATCGGATATAGCCCACTCATGAGAGCTGTTCTCTTGCTCACCCAATTTCTGGAGGAAGTAGTCAATAACTTGTATCTCTTGAGAAGTTAAAGACTAGTTTTTGGAAGAAGTAGTCGATAACTTCTTTGAAAGGTTAAAGACTATCTTCAAGAAGAAGTTAAATGTTGACTTCACTAGGACATTATATATGTAGAGCAGAGAGAAGGTGAGTGGGTTAAGTAAGAAAAAAAGAGAAAGAGAGAGAGAGAGAGAGAGAGAGAGAGAGAGAGCTACATGGTTAGCAAATTGTTGCTAACCACGTGTAGAGGATTGTTTCCACAAGATTGCTAGCATAATTATAGCGAGCTCTTCGAGATGTGTTGGTGGTGTGTCTGAACTAGAGGCCCGATGTTTGCGGGACTCAAGCTAAAGAACATTCGAATCAAGTCGTTTAAAGCATGCTTCAAGAGGTAATCTGTATAACCCCCTTCGATATTCTAATGTTTTATTAAAACGCACGAATAATGCCTTTGGAGATACATGTATAGTAGAATTTTATCTTTACTTTTGCTACATTTATGTTTATTTAGCCTATACATGATTCATAAGACCCCAACAGTGGTATCAGAGCCAATCATTAGGCATTTTCGTGTGTTTAATTGATTTTGAATTATATTTATTTTTGTGTTCTAATAGCCGATTTACTTTAGTTAAGATAATCACTTGCTCTTACATGGCCAATAGAAATTGATTAATTTATATGATAAAATTAATCAACTGAGCAAAAGTTGGAACTAAATCAATTTTGAATCACAAATTTGTAATTTGTTATATTTTGTGTTCATCTTCTACAAGATGATCCACAAATGTGAATCTAGAGGCAACAACATGGCTACCGCTTGGAATCACACTCGTGAAATTTGTTTCACCGATTTTGATCTCTTGATGTGGCTTGCAACGTTCGGCCATGAATTTGATTCAATGCAGAATTTTATTCGTGCATTCCAAAGCTTTAAATTATGAATTTATGGCTTGTAAGGAAGGGTGATGATCATGGAAAAATTCCTAATTAATATGATCGATGTATGGATGAATGTATGATGATTACAGGTATTTTTTGGGCTTGTAATTATTAAATGAAGGTTGCGTCATTCATTGTATTTTTCATGAAATGTATTTTTAGCATAGTTTAGTATATCAACTATTAATGTAAATGCTATGAGAGGAGGAGCCATAAAGCCGGAGAGCTCTATGAGCCTGGTCTTTAAAGGGTTCAAGGATCTAAAAAGAAGTGAAGAGCAGGTCCCTATTATCAAAACATTAAAATGACTAAATGTGTTTCATTGGCTCAAGACTGATGTAGCCCACATTGAAGAACAACTCTCGACCAAGAAGATCAGCCCGCATTCAAGCTCGACGAAGCCGTGAAGCCGTATCGACATCTTGAGTCCATTCCGGAAGCTTGAAAGACACCTTGGGAGCTCACATGACACTTTTACTAGCTTATAGTTTCCAGGCTCTTTATTATTTCTCCTAGTTTCAATGCTCTGCCTTTTATTTTTCCTAGTTTCAATGCTTTGTCTTTATTTTTCCTAGTTTCAACGCTCTGTCTTTATTTCTTTGACGATATAAGCCATCCAATTGCTTGTACAAGACAGACGACTTTTGATAAATGAAAAACTTTGCTTTGAAGCAAGTATTGTGAACCTTGTAGAGTTCATATCCTTGAAAACCTAGAAGAGTTTTCACTCCATCCTTGAAGAGTCGGAGCTTTTCGAAACCTGCATCCTAGAAGAGTTGCAGTCGTCGATCTAGAAGAATCGGTGTCCTTTCAACTTCCTTGGAGGCCTAGAAGAGCAACCAACAAAGTTTCTATCTTTTCTTGTTCTGTTCGCTACTTCCAACCCAGATTTGACCATCCTACATTGCTTATTTCAGAAAACCTAAAACAGAGAAAATGTACATCTAGAAGTCTTTGTTCATTTGGCTTTGGAATCAAGTCGATCTGATCTGCATCAACAAAGATACGACTGTTCTCCTGAGCTCACGCAGTGCTGAAATTTATGTTCGTCTTGTTTCCCGTGTGCGAGTCACTCTCCCGATCCTACTGTTTGAGAAAGCCTACCCTTGGCTTGCATGAAAGATCCATTGAGCCATAACTCCATGATCACCACATAGGATAGATATCTATGCATTTGATATCTATTTATTTATTCTGTTTATGTTATTATGCAAGTTTAATCGGTTAATGTGCAAAGCGAGACCGTTAATAACAACTCAAACCTCCTTATTAATAATATTAAGTCCAAATGGGTTTTGGACTCATGGCCTTCCATTATCGTGGTTTGATCCAATATGATAATGGTTGATTGACCAGCTATGGATACATAGGGGTTAATTGACATTTATAATACATTCCATTATGCATGTGATGCCATGGGGTTGAAGCTAAATGATTTCCAATAACTGTTAGGTGAGGGGATCGTTTGTGCTTTTAATACTTGCATGAGGTGATTGGCTAGACTTAATTATGATCATGATGCCAATAACAGTTAGGTGATGTTTTCATGGTCTAGAAGTTGAAATTATGATTGGGACTTGCATATGATGCGTTGAACAAGCTGGTTCACTCACTAAGTTCATAGAAGACCAATAATTGTCAAGTGAGGTGTGCTTTGGACTAGTGGGACTCCAATCCCCACTAGTAATCTTTACTTAACAAAAGATTACCGTTTCCTATTTTGAGGAGTATGGGATTCGAACATAAATTTAGTGGGAAGATCTATTTCAATTCAGAGAAAATCGAGTATGTGTTTGATGAAAAGATGCCAGACTCTTTTCCTCAAGGTGGGACCCAAGAGAAGCGTGTCGCTTATGACAAGTGGTGTGACAATGACTTAAAAGTTAAGTCATATATGTTTGCTTCAATGAATAATGAATTGCAGAAAAAGTATGAAACTATGGAAAATGCTTGCTCGATCATCTTACACTAGAAGGAATACTTTGATGAGAATGGTTGAGCTTTTAGATATGAGATATCTAAGGCATTATACTGTATGAGGATGACTGAAGGATCATCGGTTAATGATCATGCTTTGAAAATGATTTGGCACAATGAAGAGTTAGCTAGGCTAAATCTTATTATGGACAATGAGGTAGCTGTGGATTTGATCCTCTAATCTTTACCCGTTTCCCTTCTCTGGTTTTGTCTAAAACTTCCACATGCATAAGATGGAAAAAGCTGTTGCTAGTAGTTTACAAGAAGGAAATACACAACATGAGGCCCAATGTAGTGTTTATGATTAAGGCTTCTTCTTCAAAAAGTAAGACCGTTTTGAGAAAAACAAATGGACGAGGCTTGTCAAACCTGCTATGCAATCAAAGTCCAAGGTTGAAAAGGAAATGACATTACTATGGTGTCCAAGGACACTGGAGGAGGAACTTTAAGAAGTACCTCATGAGCTTGAAGGTCAAGCCCAAGGACCAACCTTATGAAGGTATTGTGTCTATGCTCATTAAAACTAATCTTATGGTTAGTGTTGAATCCAGCTTATGGGTTCTGGATTTTGCTGCAACTTCACATATCTATATGTCATTGCAAAATTTGGAAATAAGCAGGAGACTAGAGTGAAATGAAATTGTCCCAACATTTACCAATGGAGGAAGAGTTGCAGCATTAGCTATAGGGACTTTTCATTTTTATTTGCCTTCTGGACATGTATTGGTTTTGAAAAACTGTTTGCATTATGAGAATGCTATCGGAAACATGATCTCTATGCCTCATTTGAGCAACGAGAATTATGAATTTTCTTTTGCTAATGATGTATGTTCTATTTATCATAATAGAAGATGCGTTGGTTCTGACTTGTTAACCAAGAATCTTTATACCATTACAATGTTTGGTAATGCGATTACCAATGTCAATAAGCAAAATAAAATTGATATGAATGCCATAACTAATAGACGTTTTAAAGATGATCCAAATCCAAAGTATGTTTGGCATTTCCGATTCGGTCATATTGGAGAAGATAGAATCAATGGGTTGAGTAATGATGGATACATTGATTCATCCATATTTGAGTCATACTCAAACTTGTGAGGCATGTCTTCTAAGAAAAATGACCAAAGCGCCTTTTGTGGGATATAGTGCATGAGCCGCTAACATGTTAGGATTGATATATACATATGTATGTGGATCAATTAATAAAACTGCTAGAGGTGATTATTCTTACTTCATCACCTTTACTGGTGATTAGTCATGGTATGGTTATTTGTACTTAATGAAGTATAAATTTGAATCTTTTGAAAAGTTCAATGAATTCAGAGATGAAGTTGACGAACAAATAGGAAAGTATATTAAGGCTCTTCAATTTGATCGATGAGGTGAATGCCTTAATACTGAATTCCTTAACTATCTTAAAGATAATGACATTGTATCACAATGGACACTTCTTGGAACTCCAGAGCACAATGGTGTATTTGAACGAAGAAATCACATTTTATTAGATATGTCGTGATATATGATAAGTTACACCGACTTGTCTATATCCCTTTAGGGATATGCCCTTGAGACGGCAGTAAATATAATGAACAGAGTGCTGTCCAAATCTATTTCAATTACACCTTGTGGCAGCCCCGACTCGCCTAAGGTCGCCACAGCTGATCTCTCTTAATTACTTGATCTCATATAACTTCACTTACTGATACCCTTTGACTAGGGATTTTTTTTTTAAGCGGTCCCAGCACAACTTATTAGCGGAAGCATAAACAAGTCTCACCATCTCTCCCTCCAATAACCATAATGCAATACACACCAACTACGCACCATAAGAAAAGATAATGCCGATTCACTCTTATTTATATTTTCATGATGGACATCAAGGTCGATACAACAAAAAGGCCAAGGTTTTAACTATACTTGGCTACCACCCCAAAAAGGACTTGATTCTACATTGATCATGTACCACCCTCTATCTACGAGTGTCGGCTATCTCCAAAAAGTGTTAGCTCTCATCAGCTAATGCGCCATCATACCCAATCCAGTGCATCGGGTGGCGGCGGCGGTAACATCCCTAACATAACTCCATTGCGTCGGACATGGACAGATATAAACTCCTGGATGACCAGGCCATCAGCTCGACCCACGTCATACATCACCAACACTCAGACTCGAACAAAAACTAAACCAGGAGCATCAACACAGACATGCTTAGTACACTCCACATCCACATCAATAGGTATGCCATAGTAAGTACCGTGTGCAACCGGTCGCAAAGACATCTTTCTAATCTGAAATGTTAATTTCCAAGAGGGGTGAGTACAACCACTCAGCAGTAAAAATCCACCAAACTACTCAATGCGTCAAACAGAACAATCGAGGCACCATAAACAAAGCACATATTATTCATGCATCCAAGCATAACTTACCTTGCAGCCATGCATGTATCACCATGCACTTATCATCAGGCATTCATCATTAAACAACCATGCATATATCATTATGCAATGTGCATATCCCACCATGCACTTATCATCAAGCATTCATGCATATATCACCATGCCATATGTGCATATACCACCATGCACTTATCATCAAGCATTCATGCATATATCACCATGCCAAATGTGCATATACCACCATGCACTTATCATCAAGCATTCATGCATATATCCATGCCATATGTGCATATACCACCATGCACTTATCATCAAACATTCATGCATATCCATGCCATATGTGCACATAATCGATCTTTATATTTCAATTAGATCACATCATTTTCTTCCCAGGGACCAATGTTTGCATTCCACAATTTCTCACTTGTATCCAACTTGGCATCACAAGGAACCTCCGGCACACACCTTCGGGCATTCGGCACCCCCACATTTCGGGCATCTCATATCCCAACTAGCATCACGAGGTATCCCCCCGGCACACACCTCTGAGGCTTCCGGCACCCCAACATTCCGGGCATCTTGAAACTCCCGAGGACATCTGGTACACACACTTTGGGCATCTGGCACCCCCATCCCGGGCATCTCGAAACTCCCGCGGCATCGTCGGCCCACACCTCCGACGGTCTTGTCATCATCTCAATTCACATTGATACATGTATCTCAATTTCAACATGGCATTTGATGCAACAATATCAAGGGTCTCAACCAACATTTCATGCCATATAAGACGCCATATGCCATCACATATGCAGCAAAACCAACCACTCAAAGTATTTCATCACATGGATAATTTCATTTATTTTTTTCAAAACACATCAATTTTTCGAATAAATCAGAATGCATTCCTCTAATTAAAACTCCAAAAAAAAATTAGTAAATGACATTAATAAATTCTGAAAACTTGACACATTATAGACGAGACCTAAAGGTGGATATCTCATGAATAACTCCATGCCAAAAGAATCTCACACAAAACAGTATGGTCCATACATCATAGAATTCAAAACTTCAATATTTCAGCTTGCCACAAATGTCCTATTATTGTTGAAGAAAACATTTTCAAGAAAATTTGATAATGCCACAACTATCCTTAGTGTTACTCATTATGTTGTTTGTAGATGTTTGGACTAACGGACTACGCAACATCCATGGTGTGATCCATTAGAAGGAAGTTTACAAATGTCCTATTATTACAAATAGCACCAATCAACCAAAAGATTAGGTACTGATGATATTTATGTCGAAGCCATAAAGATCAAGTTGATGGTAACGTAACAACCAAGTACATCGGTTGATGTTTGTTGGGTCAGCTAAATAGCCATTGAAAGACTTGGATTTGCATAGCAGCAGAATTAGAACAAAGCATGTAGTAGAGTAGCTAGAGTGTTTGACAAGTCAGTCAGAGGTTGTGGTGAGAAGACAACAACAATTGCTATTTTTGGTTAGTCTGCATAAATCTTAGGAAAGAAGCTCCTTGGCCAATGGTTGGGGAGCCTCGCTAGAGGCTTGCCAGCCATTGAAAGTCTAAGGAGGAAGAAAGGAGAAAAGAAAAGAAAAATAAAAGAAAAATAAAAAAATAAGAAATTCGAAAAAATAAAACTTTATTAAAAAATTGCCACGCCGGCATTCACCATCGGTTGGAGTCCACATTATGCCAGCTGGTTGAAATTGGTAAGATGGATTGAATTGGTACCAACGTGAAAATGTGCAAGACTAAACTGGTCCAATTGAAAAGTTTAGAATTGAATTTGTCATGACCCCAACTCCATCTCTATGGTCACGAGCGGCAAGGATTATTTTCGGGACGTCCTAGGCTCATTGCCATCCCCATTCTTTTTATCTTGTTATCATGTACTGATAATGCTAGTACGAGTACCTAGAGAGGGGTGAATAGGTTTATGAAAATTTTCTTGAAGATTGCACAATACTTAGACAGATGAAGGATTAAAAAATCAATCGTAAGACCGAGTAAAGGAAAGAGAATTAAACACGAGGTTTATAGTGGTTCGGCTTGATTCAAGCCTACGTCCACTCTTACCGACAGCCGATTGGCTGGATTCCACTATGAACAAAGAGATGTTACAGTGTTGATCTTCCTTGATTTCTCGATGTAGATGATCTACTACACTCGCTCAAGGTATCACCAAGTATAAACACTCTCTGTGTATACAATTTCGCTCGAACTGTATCGACTAACAATCAAGGTTCTTCAGACTCTGGAATTTTTCTATCGATCACACACTTAAAACAACTAGAACGTCTTCCTTTTATACTCCTTTATGCCATCATAGCCGTTGGCACTTACCAAAGGAATTCCTCCAATCTACCCGTTGGACGGAATCAATTAAGAAGATCATCCGAGCTATTTAAGGAATCGATGATAGCCCATCAATCTGTTCGCCCATACAATCAAGATTTTGGTTTCCAAGAATAGAACATTCCAAGAATGTTTCGTCGACCATCGGATCTTCAATTGTTCTTAGATAAGAATCAAAAAATCCGAAGTGATTATCCAACCAAGGGATCTTTTCGAGGATTGGATCGAATCCCCAACCATATACTTCGGCTTCGGATATCCTTCACCACTGGATTAGAAAGACTGTCAGTGAGAATAATCTTGAGTCTTGAGTCTTGAGTCTTGAGTCTTGAGTCTTGAGATTACAAAGTCTTGAGACTTTAACTATCGATATCCAGACTAGACTGATAGAAATGTTTTGTCAGCTTCAAAATATTCTGGAAAGATTTCTCCAACAATCTCCCCCTTTTTGATGGTGACAAAACTTTCTTGTAGATTTGAACAACTTTGACCTGCAAAAACATTTCTCAAGCAATATGGCTAACTCATAAAGATTAGTAAACAACCAGACTCTCGCATCCACAGCAAATTGGTTAGTCTTTCATGAGTAATACCATATAACAATACTTGATATAAATGCAACCAGTCAAGCATCAAAATCCACAGCCAATTCAGTCTCACACCCAAGTTCAAGTTCTCAAGTCATACTCAAAAATAAACATAACCACAAAAGTCAAAGTTTTAAAATAATGTTTGTTCAAATTGGTTCTCCCCTTTTTGTCATCATTAAAAAGAGGGTGAGAAAGGAGTCATGTCTGCTTGGAAATGCGCACGATCTGGAATTCTCCCATTGACTGGACTACGCCTTCTAGCCTCTTCAAGTCCTCCCTTAGATGAGCTACCTCATCTCCTTTGGCATTGGCTTGAAGTTGCAGAGCGAGTTCTTTCATCTTGTCCTCTAGGCTGACTGAAGATGCTTGTCCAGCATTCTTCATGGCTTGAATTTCACATTCCAGAGCATATATTTGGCCACGCATTTCCGAAGAATATCCATGATGCGATGAAAATCTGCAGAATTGTACGTACGTACCGGCATGAGCTTTTTCAGATGGAGTAAGAGTATACGATGGCGCTTCTGTATAGTCTTGCAGATTTGGTGTCGACGTATCACCTTCTTCAGGCAATTGAGAAGCCTGAAATTCTTCTGGGTCTGCTGGAGATTGTCTTGGACCTTCACTATCTGCAGCATGGGGTGTAGACCCTTCTTGCTCGCCAACTCCCCCTGTCTCTAGGACATCCAAAGGGGAAGAGTGATGATCATGCTCTAGATTTCCCTTCTCTCCGATTCAGCGACGAGACTTTTCTTTCTCTTCTTCACTTCTTTCTCCTTCTCTCTCTGCTCTTCTTCTTCTCTCTGGTTCTTCTGAAATTCTCTCGGCTGAGACACAGAACGTCTGGTTCTTGTCAGTGCTTGGATAGTAGGATCTTCATCCTCTTCATCTTCATCCTCCAGGATGAGAGATCTTTTCTTCTTTTTCGATGGGGCTCCAATGGCCTCCTTTCCTTTTCTCTTTGAAGCAGACCGAACAGGAGATTTCACTCTGAATTTCTCCATTACCTTGGAAAGTTCTTGCAGACGCATCTTCGTTAACATCTTCAAGCCTACCACCATCTTATCACACGGTTGAACACAAAGAGTTTGAGGCGGTTCAATATTCATGTGTCTGAAGATCTTGGTCACCCCACCGTGATAAGGCAATTGTCCTTTGTCTTTCGACATTGATCTGTACATATGGAAGAGAATAGTGTGCGGGAGAGAACTTTCATCCTGTGTTGATCGCGTACATCAACTTTGCTTCAGAAAGAGACACAGAAGTCTTTGACGTAGACTTTGGTCTAAGACAGTTAATCACAATCTTATGAAGCACAATGTTGATGGCATTCATCTGGAATAGGTAACTTTCTTCTGCGTCCCTATCTTTGACCAGTTCGAGTAGTGCGAGCGGTGAGACTTTGATTGGTAGATAGCGTCCTCGTTCAACTCCAACTATATCAGCCAACATATTTACATCTACCAAGTAGACTTTGTCTCGTACACTAAATGATATTCTATTCGCATCCGAAAAGCTAAGATTTGAATAGAAATAAGCGGTCGAGATGAGCATACCCGTCCGTAGAGTCGAGCAAAAATTCTCAAGTTGAAACAAATTCAACTTTTCTCTTAAGTTTATGTTGATGGCGTCCGGAAGTCAAAATCGACACTTCTAGGGTTTATCACCCCTCTTTTCAACGGCACGGAATACACTTTTTCTTGATCCTTGGATTTGAACAAATCCATCCGATTTCCTTTCACCTTTGCTGCCACTCCCATTTTCGGTTGAAATTCAAGGAACATTCTGTCATCATCGTTCCCTTCAATTAAATTTTGTCTGGCATACTAGGATCACTTGGAATGTTCGCAAGTGCTTCCTCTCTTTTCCTTTCGGGCAATTCCCAATTCCTCCATTTTCTTCAGAAAAGATACTCATTCCCATAATTTTTGTCCTTAAGAAAGTCATCTATATAATTCAATGGAGTACCCGTGCTTTTCAACGCACGATAAAGTTTATACATAAAGGAGGGCTTTTGGACTCTTCTTTGGGTCGGCATCCTCGATTATCTCTTCTTCCAGTTATGACTTGCACCTTGTGGGGGCGGGGAGGCGTTGAATGACGTGGATGAGAGCGGAATCGGACTTTGTCGCTGACTTGTTAAGTCTTCTTCCTCGGTGAGATCGAAGTGAGTCGGTCCTTCTCCATTCTTTGTGGTCCCCCTTTGCGATTCTTGATGATTTCCTCGAAGAAGACATCTTTCTTTGTCGATTGGAAGATTCCTTCACTTGCTTTCCCAAGAAAAATGACCACTTTCTCGACGACGAACAAGCAGTAGAAACAGTATCGGGAAGAGAGTGCCTTTTAGGGTTTTGAAGATTGGGGAAAAGAAAAACTGTATATATATAACTCAGTCTTGAAAGGGAAGTTCAATCGGTGCAAGGAAAGTGAACGATCACTTCTTTTCAAAATCAATAACTGCCAAAATTATTCCTTTTAAAAAAATCTTCAAATTTCATTCGGATTATAGAATAACTGAACAAATGATCGTACCTTTTCGAGTTAAAATAACTAAATGAAAATTCGTACCTCTTAGATGAAATACAACTTACAGTCTATAGCCACGAATGTCTGAGTGCGAGGATTTAAAGTCTGAAAGATTAGAGTCTTAGAATTGGTGAGTCTCTAGACTTTAACTTCTTCAGGGCTTCAAAATGTTGAGTCTTGAACGGATAAAGTCGAATTGATTTTTCTCCAAACGCTTTGTGAATATATCCGCTAGTTGACTCTTTGAATCAACAAATTGAATCGAGATTTCTCCATTTTGAATATGATCTCTAATGAAGTGATGTCGAATCTCAATATGCTTTGCTCTTGAATGAAGGATTGGATTTTTGGTGAGATTGATCGCACTGGTGTTGTCACATCTGATTTCTGTGCATGAGTCTTCAATCCCAAAGTCTTGTAGCTGTTGTTTTATCCATAGAATTTGCGAACAGCAGCTTCCAAGAGCTACATACTCTGCTTCTGTCGTTGAAAGAGCTACAGTGCTTTGCTTCCTCGAAAACCAAGACACCGTTCTGTTTCCAAGTAGTTGACAAGTTCCGGAGGTGCTTTTTCTATCGACTCTGCAACCGGCCAGATCTGCATCTGAGTATCCTAGCAGATTAAAGTCTCCCTTCTTGGGATACCAGAGACCGATGCTTGAAGATGAGGCAACGTATTTGATAACACGTTTTACAGCACTAAGATGGGATTCTCTGGGATCTGATTGAAACAGCTTTTGATCTACTTTCTTCCCTTCTTCATCCTTGTCTATCTTCTGAGAACATGACATTGGTATGTCGGTCTTTTTGCACTTTTCCAATCCAAACCTTTTGACAAGGTCATTCGCATATTTTTCTTGATGAATAAAAGTTCCTTCCTTCATTTGTTTCACTTGGAGTCCAAGAAAGAATGTTAACTCTCCCATCATACTCATTTCAAACTCATCCTGCATGGACTTAGAAAATTTCTTGCATAGACTTTCATTAGGTGATCCAAAAATAATATCGTCCACATATATTTGAACAAGTAAAAAGCTTTTGCTTTCCTTTTTTATAAACAAAATAGTATCTACTTTACCTTTGACAAAACCATTATGTAATAAGAACTTACTTAGTCTGTCGTACCAAGCTCGAGGTGCTTGCTTTAAACCATACAAGGCCTTTTTCGGTCAAGACCGAGTCGCTTCTTTGGGTCTTCAAACCCAGGTGGTTGTTCCACATAAACTTCCTCATGGATGAATCCATTTAGGAATGCACTTTTGACGTCCATTTGGAATAACCTGAAATTTTTATAACAAGCAAACGCAAGTAATAGACGAATAGCTTCTAACCTTGCTACTGGAGCGTAAGTCTCATCATAGTCTATTCCTTCTTCTTGCGTATATCCTTTGGCCACTAGTCTTGCTTTGTTTCGTACGACTTTTCCTTCTTCATTCATCTTGTTCCTGAATACCCATTTGGTTCCAATAACAGTTTTACCTTTTGGTTTAGATGTCAATTCCCAGACATCATTGATGTTGAATTGTCTGAGTTCTTCTTGCATAGCTTCGATCCAACTTTCATCAGATAAAGCTTCTTCTATGCTTTTTGGTTCGATTTCAGAAATGAGAGCCACAGCACTAGATTCTTCACGCCTTTTTGATCTGGTGCGGATTCCTTCATTGATTTCGCCAATAATGAGATCTTTAGGATGACTGGATTTATGCTTCCAGTTACTGGTTGTTCTGCCTGGTTGATGATCTCTTTCTTTGTTTGAATCTTCATGTGCTTCTTGATGTTGGACTTCCGAGAGACCGAGATGCTTCTTGAGTTGTAAGCATTGGAAGGTCTGGGTAGGTTCGGACTCTTCATACCGAGTCCGGCTGGATTCATCTTGCATTGAGTCTTGGAATTTAACATTCGTTGATTCCTCCACCGACCGCTTTTCTTGTTATAGACTCGTAGGCTTTGCTTGATGTAGAATATCCAAGGAAGATGCCTTCATCTGATCTTTCTTCAAACTTACCAACTCGATCATTTGCATTTTTCAAAATAAAGCATTTGCAACCAAACACATGAAAGTATGAAACAATAGGCTTTTTACCTTTGAACAATTCATAGGGGGTTTTCTCTAAAACAGTCTTAAAAAGACTCTATTTATAATATAGCATGCTGTTGAAAATGACTTCAAATTAAAATCGTGAAGAAATTTTGCTTTCAATTAAAAGTGTTCTAGCCATTTCTTGAAGAGATCTATTCTTTCTTTCCACAACTCCATTTTGCTCTGGAGTATATGGAGAGGAAAACATATGATTAAAACCAGATTTATCACAAAATTTCGTAAAATCTTGATTTTCAAATTCACTTCCATGATCTGTTCTTATGCTTGAGATTGCACATCCCTTTTCATTTTGAACCTTTTTGGCAAATTTTTCAAAATACGAAAAGGTTTCGACTTACTTGTAAGAAAATATACCCAAGTAAAGCGGGAGTAATCATCCACAATTACTAGGCAATATTTCTTACCTCCAATGCTCGGGTTCGGTTGGTCCGAAGAGATCCATATGAAGCAAATGTAGTACATGATAAGTAGACACATGGTTTATTTGCTTAAATGAATTTCTTACCTGCTTTCCCGAGAATGCATGGAGTGCATGAATCGGACTTTTGGTATGGCAATTTAGGTAGACCTCGAACAAGCTTCTTTGATGAGATTTTGGCTAATTGTTTCATGTTGACATGGCCAAGCTTTGCATTGCCATAAGACTGCTTCATCTTGAATTGAGATTAAGCATTGTGCTTCATTTGGTTTTACATCAAGGAGGTAGATATTTCCATGCCTTCGACCCATGAAAGACTGAGTTGAGTCTTTGCTAATTCCAGAACATATGCCTTCTTGAAAGGAGATCTTGAAACCAGGTATCACACAATTGGCTAATACTTAGAAGATTGTAGTTGAGTCCTTCCACTAGAGAGACATTGCTTATTGTGAGATTTCCAATTTTCACGTTCCAAATCCCACAATGCTTCCCTTGCTGTTTCCTCCAAATGAAACTTTTCCACCATTCACTTGAACAAGCTTTATGAAGCAATTTGAGTCTCTGTTATGTGTCTTGAACATCCGCTGTCAAGATACCACTTAACTTTCTTTTTGACAGAGACTCCGCATTCAAAAGAGAGTCTCAAGCTTTCTTTGGTACCCAAATTTTCTTGGGTCCTTTGGCGTTAGTAGAATAAGCATTACTAGGCCATACTTTCTTAATGTGCTTCCAAACCATAGAACACTCTTTTTCAAAATGATCCTGATTTACACTTTGAACACCTTAGAGCACTTCGACCTACGGACTTTACAAAGACTTTCTTGAAATGATTTTTGTAAGCCTCTTTTGACGGTCTTTTCTTAATTCTCTCTTTTACTTTTGGAAAATCAATCAAAGGAATTGTTTCTGCTGTCATACCCAAACCAGACTTGTTAAAGTAAGGTCTTTGGACTGAAAGAACTTTTTCAAGTTTTTCGGACCCTATTGAAAATTTCTTTGAAATATTTGATAAGTCAGTTTTTAAGAAAGCATTTTCTTTTGAAAGTTTATCTTCATTCTCCTTAAGAGTAGAAACATTCAAGTCTAAACTTTTCACTTTTTCTTCTAAAATATTTTCCTTTTGTTTTAAAACTGAGTTTTCCTTTTTAAGTTCGGAAATCCTTTTTAGAGAAGTCTTAAGACTAAAACATAGTTCATCAATGTATTTAGAGACTTTGACAGGATTTTATAATCACTTACCTCAAATTCACTGTCTGAGTCTGATCCAGAATCTGAGTCTGATTGTGCCATTAGACACAGGTTGGCATATTCCTCATCACTTTCTTCACACTCTGTATCGCTCCAAGTTTCGGCTTTGAGAGCTTTTCGAGACTTTTCAGTTTTTCCTCTTTTCTTCTTCAGGAGAGGACAATTTGGTCTGATGTGTCCCTTTTTCTTACATTCGAAGCAAACTACATCTTTGTTTGGTTCCTCATTATCAACAAACTTGGTTTGCTGTTTCGAAGACTTTGTTTCCTTGAGTTGAACCTTCTTCCTTTTCTATTCAGCTTTCGAACCTTCTAATCATAAGAGCAAGCTCCTCATCGTCCGAGATCTTCTTGAGTCCAGTATCATCGGAATCATCGTTAGATTTTAATGCAATGGATTTCTTACCTCTTGGATCTTCGTCTTCATTAATTCGTTCCACTTCATAAGATCAAAGAGTTCCAATCAGCTCGTCTACGAGATAATGGCATAATTCTTTGCGTCTCTCTTATTGAAGTCTTTATATGATTCTAATCCTTGGAGAGTCCACGCGTGAGCTTGTTCACCTTCATAGGATCAGAAATTTTCTGTCCTTGATTCTCAAGGCCATTGACAATATCTGTAAAATGGCTAAACATGTCGATTATAGATTCTCCTTGTTTCATTTTGAAGGCTTCATATTGACCAAGGAGAATGTTAATTCTGGTCTCCTTCACTCGGTCCGTCCTTCATAAGTGATATGTAATCTGTCCCAGACTTCTTTTGCTGTATCACAAGAAGATATTCTATTATATTCAGTTGGTGATAAAGCACAATATAAAGAGTAAATTGCTTTTGCATCGAGTGCTTGTCTCTTGTTTATCTCTTCTTGAGACATTCCGCTGGTTTCAACGGTTTCTTTCCCTCTTTCGGATGCTGATGCAGCGGAGGAGTAATTCCTCTTTCCACCACATCCCATTCCGAGAGGATCCTTTGATCGTAGAAAAGCTTTCATCTTGTTTTCCGGATGTTGTAATCCTTTCCATCAAAGTAGGGTGGTCTGGTATTGCTTTGCCCTTCCACCAGCCACGGTGCTAGCATACTAGCCATGGATCTTTTACTCAAGTAAAACACTTCAAATAAAGTAAGAACACGAGGCTCGATACCAATTGATAATGCTAGTACGAGTACCTAGAGGGGGTGAATAGGTTTATGAAAATTTTCTTGAAGATTGCACAATACTTAGACAGATGAAGGATTAAAAAATCAATCGTAAGACTGAGTAAAGGAAAGAGAGAATTAAACACGAGGTTTATAGTGGTTCGGCTTGATTCAAGCCTACGTCCACTCTTCGCACCGACAGCCGATTGGCTGGATTCCACTATGAACAAAGAGATGTTACGGTGTTGATCTTCCTTGATTTCTCGATGTAGATGATCTACTACACTCGCTCAAGGTATCACCAAGTATAAACACTCTCTGTGTATACAATTTCGCTCGAACCGTATCGACTAACAATCAAGGTTCTTCGGACTCTGGAATTTTTCTATCGATCACACACTTAAAACAACTAGAACGTCTTCCTTTATACTCCTTTATGCCATCATAGCCGTTGGCACTTACCAAAGGAATTCCTCCAATCTACCCGTTGGACGGAATCAATTAAGAAGATCATCCGAGCTATTTAAGGAATCGATGATAGCCCATCAATCTGTTCGCCCATACAATCGGGATTTTGGTTTCCAAGAATAGAACATTCCAAGAATGTTTCGTCGACCATCGGATCTTCAATTGTTCTTAGATAAGAATCAAAATCCGAAGTGATTATCCAACCAAGGGATCTTTTCCGAGGATTGGATCGAATCCCCAACCATATACTTCGGCCGGATATCCTTCGCCACCGGATTAGAAAGACGTCGGTGAGAATAATCTTGAGTCTTGAGTCTTGAGTCTTGAGATTACAAAGTCTTGAGACTTTAACTATCGATATCCAGACTAGACTGATAGAAATGTTTTGTCAGCTTCAAAATATTCTGGAAAGATTTCTCCAACATGTACATGTAGAAATGTGAACAAAGAACTCCTCGGGCAAACAACCGTTGGAAGATTGGACATTGATTTATAATATAACAATACTTTTACAAGCCCTTTCTCTATGGCCCTCTTTTCTTTTTACATCACAATACAAGTGTTCCACATAGGCTGGGGGAAATCCTTTCTCCTATAGCATGACTGCAGCTACCAAACTTAACAAGAGACTTCCATGCCTACAAGACTAAAAGATGAGGGGTGAGTTTTGGGCAAACTCAGTAAGTAAAATTCCTAATTCTCTACTAGGAAAGCATTTCATCATCGTTAAAGCCTAGCAAGTACAACGCTCGCAAAATAGTGTCGATGGCAGATTAATTATGCTATTTCACCAACAAGCTTATCAACATCACATAGTAACATATTCAATAAGTTCATTAACTATATAAACGGTTCTTCCTATACTTTCAGGGGCTTCTAGCCGCGAGCTGGGCATCAACCTCAAGCTAGGCATCCCATACTCTCAGGGGCTTCCCATACTTTCAGGGGTTTCTTGGCTTAACTAGGGCATCCGGCCATCAAGCCAGACATCTCATAATTTTAGGGGCTTCTTGGCTCAACTAGGGCAACCTGTTTAGTGAACGAGGCATCGCCGCTAACACTATGTGACAACGGGTGATTTTTCCTCTTTAAGTGCACACTCATAAGTGCATTAGACAAGTCAGTTCTTATCTTTTCTCTTAGTCAACACTTGCATGGCCCGAAGGCGTGATCATTAATTCATGTGTGTCATGAGTTTCTTATACCTCACTAGCAAACATGTCATGAATGATCTTTGGTCCGTAACTTGAATTAATCACTCAGCGCCAATCCTCGCATTGGACAAGGCTTGGAAATGATATGCCTCAATACCGATCCAAGACCTTGAGACTTAGGTACACCTCACTTCCGTGATGATCCCAAGCTTGACGGACCTTGGCTCCAACTTGATATGAATACACAAGTATCAAGAATGAGCATGGGCTCATGGTTCATTCAACGTCAAGCACAAAGTCCCCACATCCATTTAAACTATGGAAATCAGCATGCTTTGTGCCTTACCAAGACCTCGTGGATTTGGGCAATCCCCATACTGATCAAGACATAAGATCGACTTGCCTCAATGTCAATTTAGGACTTTGCGGCCTTGGGCAATCCCCACACCAAGCGAGACTTGGAAATGGCATCCTATTTATGCCAAAACCAAGGTTTCATGGCTTTGGTGACTTTGTCTTGCGATGAACTCAATCCGAATGAACCTTAGCCTCATTCTGGGCATGAACAACTCAAGCATAAACATGAGCAAACCATACAAAAGATCCAACATCCTACCCACGGCTTAACGGCTGAACACCAAACTAGTCTTGACAATAGAGATTACTATCCTACAGGAGAAATAGGATCTTACTTACCATGATGAACCTTGAATTAGGACGTGAGCTACAAAGATTGGGCGGCTTGGTTTGGAGGCCGAAAGAGCGTGAGGAGGGAGGAAGGGCGTCCTAGGAGAAGGAGGGTGAAGAAAATGGAAGGCAAGTGAGGAAAATGGGAAGTGCCCCTCCTATTTATAGCCCTTTGAGCCATCATTACCAAGCCAAGCGGTCCTTTCCAAGGTTTCGAAGTGTCTAGCCAACTTCCTTGGGTGGCAAGCATATCTTGCCTCATGATTATGCCTAGAGGATGAGTTGGCCAAGCTAAAGGCCTTACTTGGCATTCTAGGCTCCTAGGTGCCATTGATTATGGCTCACTTTTCGTTCTCTCAATGGTCCACCTATAAGCTGCAATTGATGGACATTTAATGAAGTCTAATGATGATGCTACTCTAGGTTGCCAACTCAGCAATTCTAGAATATTCGGTTATTAATGAGGGCTCGTGTAGCGCTCTCTAATTTGTCTACTTGTGTGCCACCTTTTTCTAGAATATTCAAAGATATTTTGGCCGCCATAATGAATTTTGACCATTTCAAGGACAATTCATCCCCTCATTTAATGAAGGGTTTCTAGAATATTCCATGCCTTCGTCTGTTTCTTCATTAATGAGGCGGTCTAGAGAATTCTACAATTCAAGTTGGTTCCGTGGCTAGGAAATGGATCATTAGGTACACCTCAAAAAATCGAATCACATACACCTGAGGTTTGGTCCTTATGTCCCATGTTTGCTCAAACCGTTCCTTTAGACGGTCGGTCGACCAATAGGGTCGATTGTCCTTTAATTGGTTCGAGACATATTCTAAGGCTACCCATGGCCTAACACAAATCCAAGGCACCCATGGACATTAGAATAAGTGACGGAATAGCCAGGTCTATCCCTGGGCTCATTTCGGTCAGCACCCAATCCATCAGTAGGGTTCATGGTCGGTGTATTACCAATCCATGATTGGACTTCACCAATTCGAGATTCCATTCTGATTACTAAGAATTAAATAGGGAATGATATATTTTTTGTCAGAAGGAAGTTGCATTTGGTCAATTTAGATTGTCCGTGATATCAGTGCATAACCAGGCTGAATCGCTCGCAACCAGAAACTACGACTACTTGGATTGACCCATGACCATCCACCAAATCGAAATCATCCCGTGATCAATTCCCATGATCAAAAAGTCATCTTATGAGCTGGTGATCCTACCTTATCAGTATGGTCTGTAGAAATTTATAGCCAACACCTCGACCAATTCATGATCGGTTGGTGGGTCGGTCAAGCATGACTGATCTGTGATTTGTTGCCTATCGAACCAATCGATCCATAGCCAATGGTGTCACGTCCTGATACTCAAGCGCGCGCCCATCTCTTAATAGTTGATACAAATGTGATGTTCCCAGGTGTCGTTGCTGACCCAATTCATTTTAGTAGGCATGCCAAAGTGAAACAATAAACCCCTAACAACAAACAACATGGGAAAGAAAAGTAGGACAACATTTCACAAAGCCAAACTTTTATAAGCAATTGGGTTTTGGTACAAAAGAGTCTGGACAAAGGTCAACAAAATATCAGCTTTCAAAAGAAGTTGCGCTACCATAAACTAGTTGGACACATATGCTGATCTTTCAGACTCCACCTTTACAGACTTCGGGCTTCGGGTCCTCCACCAACACCACCTAAGGACCTGAAAAGTTAAGCCTACGACGGGTGAGACATTGTCTCAGCAAATTCACCCCCTAAACCCCTATTAGAAAAAAAATACACCTAAGGGTGGCCTAGCCACACAATACAGAGAACTTACCTTGCTTTAGTTCCCTCCTACACGTCGGCATAGTTCATATACACGCAAGGCACAAAATGATGGCACACAACATAGAAATGCCTCACCAACACATCACAAGGGTCCCAATTATAAGGCTAAACCGTTATGACACGTCCCATACCATGCTACACAGATTTGTTTCATAATCAGGCTAAGTTAACTCAATAAACCATGCGTTCCAATTGCTAATTACACCCCTCAAGGGTACGGCTAACTCTGAGTTTGGTGGTCTATTGGCATAGCTAGGCATTGTCTCACCACCTTTGAGCATGGTTATGTCTCTCAAAGATGGCTTTCCCGAAGGAGCGTAGGTCTAGAATCTACAGTGACCTGAGTCCCAATGAATGGGTAACTTCGGTGTAAACACTTGGGACGAGTTCTCTTAACCAACATACAATCATTCAAATTTGACCTAGGACACCGTGTATTGCACTCAAATGCCTCTATTAAAATATTGATCCTGGCCTATTTTCTACATATTAAAAACACCGGGTGAAAATAGTCGTGTGTGGGTACACAATCACATCGAACATAAAAATTGATATCCTCCAATTTAAAATCTCACTATTTTATATAGTATATAAAACTATTTTTCGTATTAAAATCCAACACCCAGAATTTTTTGAATAAATAATGAAATTTCCTAAATTTTGGAAGAAATGACCAAAAAAATCCAATGAGCACTCAATTTTCACAAATTAACAACCAATTGCATAAATTGAACACACCATTACAATTTGCATAAAATTCCGATCACCGACTATCCCGGTCTAATTTTTGAAAAAGAATAAATAATTAAATAATTACCTAAATTAATTAAATAAATACAATTAAATGCTATAAATTGGAACTAAGGCTGGAAAAGCCTAATTAAATACGAGAGACGGGCCTAGAAAATTTCCAAACCAATTTAGATAATTAATACAACATATCTAGTCTCTAATTAATCTAATTTAACCACATAACATTCAAAATTGAATAATTAAATTACTAATCTAATCTAACTCACCGCTTAATCCTTAATTAATTTAAACTAATCACCCCCTAAGTATAATTAACCTCCTAAGCTAGGTTTAGTGAGTAAACTCACCGGGTTTGCGAGTAGGTGAGTATACGGCGACGGCGACCCGAAGATGGGAGACAAACTCCAAAGCAGTAAAGCCAAGACGGGTTGGGAAAGGCTCGAAAAAGCCTCTCGAAGCTCTTAGTCGAGCTGAGAGGTTCGGTTCTGCTCAGTTGGTCGAAGGGCTGAATCAATGGTTGAAACAGCTTGGGAAGGGACGCAGAAGCAACAGCCGGTCTAGGCGGGGCTTCTGACAACTTGGGGGCAGCTAGATGGTGACAAACGACATTGGATGATGACTCACAGGCGCATGGATGGGGAGAAGAGCGCGAAACTAGCAGCAGACGATTGGATGTGAGTGGGATGAGCAACAGCGTGTGGGCGAGCGGGTGTGGCTTTGGCTGCTTGGATGGTGGCCAGGGGTGGTTGAACAAGGCTGGCTAGCTTGCTAGCTGCTTCCTCTAGTTTTTTTGGAGCTCCAAAGTGTCCAACAATGGAGAAAGGTGGTCTACTGAAAGGGGAGAAGCTAGCTGCAAGGGAAGGGGGGCCACCAACCTTCTAGAGGGTTTTTTTGGAGCTCCAAAGTGTGCAACAATGGAGAAAGGCGGCCTGTTGAAGGGGGAGAAGCCAGCTGCAAGGGAAGGAGGCCACCAACCTTCTAGATGGTTTTTTGGAGCTCCAAAGTGTCCAATAATGGAGAAAGGTGGTTTGTTGAAAGGGGAGAAGCCAGCTGAAAGGGAAGGGGGGCCACCAACCTTCTAGATGGATTTCTTTGTCCCCCTTGAGCTCAACCAACATGCCCCACCATATGGGTTGTCATCCTCAACCATTTGCAACTCCTTGGCTTCTCAAACAAGCCTCCTAAATGGTCCAAAAGGTTGAGGGCCATGGGAAATGCGAATTTGTGCACCATTTCCCCAAATTGGATTAAATCCTCTCCAATTAACCTCCAGTTAGACCTCAATTGGAGTCCATAAAATCCCACTATGGTGTCCACACTCCAATTCATATTTCCCTCGACAATCCGTCCAACTTGAATCCCAAAAATGCGACAAAAAATGGTCCTCGGATTTTTCCAGTCCAAAATACCCTTTGAATATTTGCGGAAAAATCTTCGGAAGGTGAGTCAACGGCCTTAAAATGACTCATGACATGACAAAACTTTCAATTTCTAAAATCGGATTCAATTTCACGGTTAATTTCGATCTGGTGCGATTTTAGCGTGACCTAACCTACCGAGTAGCTTTTAGGAATTTTTGATGCAATTGACCCATGGTTGATTATTTTCAAGCAACATTGTACATCTTCGACACAATGCCGACTCTTAATTGTCGTGAAAATCTCGAAATTTCTAATATGGACACAGGGTATGAAAATTACAGAAAAATTGGTCTAGTGCCGATCGATAGAAATTTTGCAATTAGGTGGAATCACCCACACACTAATCACATATCTCTATCGAATCAACCTATCTCCAGTCTCTAATCGATTTTGACGGTGCCATAATGACTCTTGTAGATGAGCACAGTCGAGCAGTCGATTCCGAGTTGAATTCTCAAGATTATTTCGTTAAAATTCATTAACGGCTTCACCTAATAGGTTAGTTATCTCATGAGGAGCCCACTCGGAGAATAAGGCCATAGGTGCGTCATTAAAAAGCCCATTTCATCTCATCAAAATTAGACTTGAAAATCAGGATATCACAACTCTTCCCTTCTTATAAAAATTTCATCCTCATAATTTAAACCTATTACAAGTCTTTACACAAAAATGTGGGATACAGTCATCTCATCAAATCTTCACTTTCCCAAGTTGCTCCCTTCGTGCCGTGGTGTTGCCAGACCACTTTGACTAACGGGATAGTCTTCGTGCGCAGAACCTGTTCTTTTCGATCCACAATCTAAATCGGGCTTTCAACGTACGACACTCTGTCTTCCACGTCTAATTCCACAAAGTTTAGCACGTGGGTTGGGTCAGTCTCATACTTCTTCAACATCGACACGTGAAAGACATCATACATTTGTGCCAATCTCAGTGGCAATGCAAGACGATACGCTAAAGTCCTGATTCTTTACAGAATCTCAAAGGGACCTACGTACTTTGGACTTAGCTTTCCCTTCTCACCGAAGCACGAATACCCCTCATTGGTGACACCTTCAGAAAAACGTGATCACCAACTTGGAATTCCAAAGGTCTCTGGTGCTTATCTGCGTAGCTTTTCTGGTAGCTATGAGTGGTCTTTAATCTGTCTCTGATAACGACAACTGCATCCACTGATTGCTAAACCAACTCTAGGCTTGTGATCTTTCTTTCCCCGACTTCATCCAAACACACTGGCACTCTGCATGTCTTGCCATACAACACTTCGAAAGAAGCCATCCGAATGCTCTACTGGTAACTATTGTTGTAGGCAGACCCAACCAAATGAAGCTGTTCCTCCCAACTTCCTTTGAAATCCAACACGCAAGCTTATAGCATATCTTTGAGGGTTTGAATAGTGCTCTCAAACTGGCCATCTGTTTGAGGATGATAGGTCATACTATACAACAGCTTTGTTCCTAAGGCGGTCTACACACTTTTCCAAAAAGCATCTGTGAATTTGGGGTCTCAATCTGAAGTAATCATTATCGGCACTCCATGCAAATGAATAATCTCACGCACGTACAACTCTGCGTGCCTATCCAAATCAAGGTCCTTCTGCACTGTAATGAAGCGAGCCGACTTTGTCAATTTGTTGACCACTACCCAAATGGAATCATTACCTCTCTGACTCATTGCTAAGCCCGTCACAAAGTCCATTGTGATGTGTTCCCATTTCCGTTCGGGAATCTCGAGAGGTTGTAGAAGTGCTTCTGGATTACAATGCAGTGCCTTCACTTGCTAACATGTCAAGCACTTGGCAACATGCTTGGCGATGTTCGCCTTCCTATCGAACCACCAATAGTGTTGACGTAGATTCTAATACATCTTTGTGCCACCAGGATGAATGTTGTAATTGCTACGATGAGCTTTTAATAATATTTCCTCCTTAAGCGTTGCATCGTTAGGTACACACAATCGTCCTTAGAACCTTAGTGTTCCATCCTAAAAAATCTAAAAGTTAGCTTTCCTCACATCGGTATCCTCTTGCAGGATCTTCTAAATCTCTGGATCTGTCAGTTGAAGCATTTTGATTCTGATCTACACTTCTGGCTCAATTCTGAGAGTGGTCATAAGATTTGAAATATGGCTTACCTCAAATTTGAAAACCAAATTTCGAGCTCTCTCGAGTAAGATCCATTCCTTGAGTACCATTTGCGCTACTAAAGACTTCCGACTTAGTGCGTCGTGACCTCATTCACCTTTCCAGGATGATGCAAGATATCATAATCATAGTCCTTTAGGAGTTCCATCCAGCGACACTGTCTCATATTCAACTCCTTTTGATAGAATAAATACTTGAGACTATGATGGTCAGTGAAGATCTAGAACCTTTCTCCACACAAATAATGTCTCTAAATCTTCAGAACGAAAATGATTGCGAGTTCTAAGTCTTGCATCAGGTAATTCAACTCGTGAGGTCTCAACTGATGAGACGCGTATGCAACAACTCTGTCATGTTGCATCAGCATGCAACCCAATCCTCTAAATGATGCATCACTATAGATCTCGTATCTTCTAAGGCTAGATGGAATCGTCAACACGGGTGCGGTAGTCAGCTTCTACTTAAACTCTTGGAAACTACGCTCGCACTTATCTGTCCACACAAACTTCTCTTCCCTCTTCAATAGTTGAGTCAAAGGCGAAGCTAATGCTGAAAACCCTTCTGCAAATATTTTGTAATACCATGCTAAACCCAAGAGACTTCTGATCTCTGTCACTAACGTCGATCTTGGTCAGTTGATGACTGCTTTAATCTTGGCAGGGTCCACGAAGATTCCTTCACTTGAAATCACGTGACCTGGGAATGCCACACAAGTCAACCAAAACTTGAACTTGCTAAACTTAGCGTACAACTCATGAATCCTCAAGGTTTAGAGTACTATCCCTAAATGCCTTTCATGTTCCTCAGCACTCCTCGAGTACACTAGGATATCATTGATGAACATGATCACAAACTGATCTAGATACTCCTTGAACACATGGTTCATCTGATCCATAAAAGCAGCTAGGGCGTTCCTCAAACCAAACGGCATTACAGTAAACTCATAATGACCATATCGAGTGCAAAACACCGACTTCAGTATGTTCTCCTTTTTTATCCTTAGCTGATGGTACCTTGTTCTCAAGTCGATCTTAGAAAATATTGACGCTCCTTGTAGCTGATCAACAAGTCATCAATCCTCCGTAAGGGATACTTGTTCTTAATCGTCACCTGATTGAGTTGTTGAAAGTCGATGCACAGACACAACGAACCATCTTTCTTCTTTACAAATAGAACTAGTGCTCCCGAAGGTGATGCACTGGAACGTATGAATTCCTTATCCAACAACTCATGCATCTGCACCTCCAGCTCTTTCAACTCTGACAACGCCATCCAGTAAAGAGCCTTAGAAATTGGCTCTGTTCCAAGGGCTAACTCAATCACAAACTTGATCTCCCTCCTTGGCGGTAAACCTGGCAATTCCTTTGGAAACACATCTAAAAACTCTTGGACCACTGCAATATCTTCTATCTTCTGCTCCTCGACTGTCGTATCCATGACAGTTGCTAGGTAACCTTGACAACCCCCGTCTAACAAATAGGTTGCCTTAAGCGATGAGATTAAGGTAATCAAGGGTCCTCTCCAACTTCTAATAAACTTGAAACTTTCACCCACTAATGGGTTAAGCCGAATTGCTTTACGATAGCAGTCCATCTTAGCCCGTTGCTTGGTGAGCCAGTCCATGCCAATTATCATATCGAAATCATACATGGCTAGGACAATCAAGTCAATTTCCCCCTCTCGTTCACCAATCACTAACTTTCAACTAGGACAACCCATCGTAGACAACACCTTATCCTTTAACAATGTCGATATACTAACCACTAAGTCTAACAGTACAAGACTTAATCCTATTGATTTAACAAATTGCTCAGTTTTAAACGAATGAGTTGCACTGGGGTCGAATAAAGCATAAGCAATGTCGTCGTTTAGCGAAATCGTACCGGTGACCACATCAGGCGAGTCCTCAGCTTGTCCTCGAGTGATAGCATACACCCTTCCTTGCGCTAGAAGTTGGTTCAAACCACCTTGCGGTGCGTTCGAAGGCACGATTCCTCGGTTCTGACCCATCGGTGGTGGCAGTGGTAACTGCTGTCCCACTTGTCTTCTGTGACAATTCCTAGCTATGTGACCCTGCTGGCCACATAAAAAGAAAACACTTGTCCTAACTAGACACAGGGCTGATCCATGTTGTTTTTCACAGGAACGACACACTTTAAATTGGCTCAATGTTGACTTTCCTATCCCACCCTTCCTGTTGGGTGGAACATGATACCTTCCTCCAGTCATTGGTCTCTTCCCAAACCGATTCCTATCTAGGTTAGAACCAAATTGCAACCTAGATGCGGCGGCTTGCTCATTTAGATTTTTCTCTATTAGTTTGGCTCGTCTGTACAGCTCATTGTAGTTCTTTAGATCGAGTGGTACCAACGAATTTTTCAACTCTGGTCAGAGGCCATCTTTATACCTCCTCGCTTTTTCTTCGGGATCCTCGATCAACCTAGGATCGTACTACGATAACTCAGAGAATTTCGCCTCGTACTAGTCCACAGTCATTAGACCTTAATGAAGGTGTTGAAATTCCACCTTCTTCTATTCCTTCACACAGCTGACAGTTGGAGAAATACTTGCCATTGAATGCTCCAACAAAGGTGTTCCACACTGGATCCACACCTTCTGGAAATACACTTTCTCTAGTGGCCCTCCACCAAGTACTTGCATCACCCTACAGTTGATATATTGCAAGAACGACCTTCTCCTCTTCAGTGCACTTCAGCAATGCAAACGTTTTCTCCTCTCTTTTTCTTCGATATCCTTAATCAACCTAGGAGTGTACTGTGATAACTCGGTGAATTTTGCCTTGTATTGGTCCACAGTCATTAGACTTGAAAAAAGGTGTTGAAATTCCACCTTCTTCTGTTCCTTGGCATAGCTGGAGAAATACTTGCCATTCAACGCTCCGACGAAGGTGTTCCACACTAGATCCACACACTCTGGAAATACACTTTCTCTAGTGGCCCTCCACCAAATACTTGCATCACCCTGCAGTTGATATACTGTAAGGACGACCTTCTCATCTTCAGTGCACCTCAGCAATGCAAACGTTTTCTCCTCACTTTTTCTTCGGGATCCTCGATCAACTTGGGAGCATACTACAATAACTCGGCGAATTTTGCCTCGTACTGATCCACAGTTATTAGACCTTGACGAAGTTGTTGAAATTCCCCCATCTTCTATTCCTTCACATAACTGGAGAAATACTTGCCATTGAACGCTCCAACGAAGGTGTTCCACACCTTCTGGAAATACACTTTCTTTGGTGACCCTCCACCAAGTACTTGCATCACCCTGCAATTGATATACTACAAGGACGGCCTTTTCCTCTTTAGTGCACCTCAGTAGTGCGAACGCTTTCTCTAAGTTTTGGATCCAGAGGGTTGCAGCCTTGGAATCTCCTGATCTAGTGAACCTCGGCGGGTTCAACTTCAGAAACTATTCTACTAGCTTGTGCATTGGTCTCTCGACAACTATGTTCCTAGGTGGAACTTCAGCAAGTCCAGCAGCGCCTGTAGCTTGATTTTAGGCTTACTACCCCAACAAGACTCCAATCGTTTAAAACACCTGTATGATCCCGTCAATTTTGGAATCACCAGGGCTGCTACCCCAGCACCAACCGATGGCGGTGCTACTCCACTTGCGTTGGCCTTAGCTTGCCCTTTACCCTAGGCACCTCGGGTACCGACTCTTGTCGACGTCCTACCTCGAGTCGCAGGGCCTACTACCCTCTTACTAGGAGTCCTTTGCTCCTGGTCACTCATCTCGAAGATTTTTTACAGAAACTTGCTTTCTAATTCCACATTGAATTAGATATTGAGTGGCCACACAGACAAGCTACCAATCGGGTATCAAACACATGCATCAACATATTAAAATGACATTTCCTACTAACTATCCCACGATCCATCGCACCTTATCACTCCGAACATTGACCCGCTCTGATACCACTTAAACGGTGATGTCACGCCTTGATCCTCGAGTGCACGCCCATCCCTCAATAGTCGACACAAATGCCATGTTCCTAGGTGTCGTCGCCAACCCAATTCATTTTAGTATGCATGCATAAGTGAAATAATAAACTCCTGACAACAAACAGCATGGGATAGAAAAGCAGGGCAATATTTCACAAAGCCAAACTTTTATAAACAATTTGGTTTAGGTACAAAAGAGTTTGGACAAAGGTCAACCAAATATCGGCTCTCAAAAGAAGCTGTCCGATGACAAACTAGTCGGACACATACACCAATCCTTCAGACTCCACCTTTATAGACCCCGGGCTTTAGGGTCCTCGACCAACATCACCTAAGGGCCTGAAAAGTTAAGCCCACAACGAGGTGAGATATTATCTCAGCAAGTTCACACCTTAAACCCCTATTAGAAAGAAAATACACCCAAGGGTGGCCTAGCCACACAATGCAAAGAACATACCTCGCCTTAGTTCCCTCCTGCACATCAGCACAGTTCATATACACACAAGGCACAAAATCACGGCACACAACAATTGAAACGCCTCACCATCACAATTAATCTCAAGGGTCTCAATTATAAGGCCAAACCATTATGACACGTCCCATACCATGCCACACAATTTTGTCTCATAATCAGGCTTAGTTAACTCAAACAACTATGTGTTCCAATTGTTAATTATGGCCAACTCTGAGTTTGGCAGTCTACTGGCATAGGCAGGCATCATATCACTACCTTTGGGCATGGCTACATCTCTCAAAGACGGCTTTCCCAAAGGAGTGTAGGTCTAGAATCTACTACGACCTGAGTTCTAATGAATGGGTAACGTCCGGTCTAAACGCTTGGGACGAGTTTTCTTAACCAACACACGACCATTCAAATTCGATTTTAGACACCGTATTGCACTCAAATGCCTCAATTAAAATATTGATCTCGGTCTAATTTCTTCATATTAAAAACACCCGGTGAAAATAGTCATGTATGGGCACACGATCATATCGAACAGAAAAATTGATATCCTCCAATTTAAAATCCCACAATTTTATATAGTATATAAAAATATTTTTGTATTAAAATTCGACACTTGGAATTTTCTGAATAAATAATGAAATTTCCCAAATTTTGGAATAAATGACAAAAAATCCAATAAGCACTCAATTTCCCCAAATTACATCCAATTGCATAAACCGAACACACTCTTGCAATTAGCATGAAATTCCAGTCACCAACTATCCCGGTCTAATTTTTGGAAAATAATAAATAATTAAATAATTACAAAAATTAATTTAATAAATACAATTAAATGCTATAATAGGAACTTATGCCGGAAAAGCCTAATTAAATACCGAGATAGGCCCAAAAATTTCTGAACCAATCTAGATAATTAATACAACCTATCTAATCTCTAATTAATCTAATCTAACCACCAAACATGCAAAATTGGATAATTAAATTACTAACCTAATCTAACTAACAGCATAATCCTTAATTAACTTAAACTAATCACCCCCTAGCATAATTAACCTCCTAAGCAATGTTTAGTGAGTAAACTCACCGGGTTTGTGAGCCAGTGAGTCCACGGCAATGACGACGCGGAGACAAGCAACAAACTTTGAAGCGGCGAAGCCAAGCGGGGCCGAGAAAGGCTCGGAAAAGCCTCTCGAAGCTCTCAACTAAGCCGAGAGGTTCGGTTCTGCTTAGCTGGTCGAGGGGCTGAACCGGTGACTAAAATAGCTTGGGAAGGGAGGTGGAGGCAATAGCTAGTCTAGGTGGGGCTTCCGACAGCTTGGGGACGGCTCAACGGCGACAAACGGTGCTGGATGACGGCTCAAGGGTGTGCGGATAGTGAGACAAGTTCGGAACCAGCAACGAACGGCTGGATGTGAGTGGGATGAGTAGTGGCGTGCAGGCGAGTGGGCATGGCTTCAGATGCTTGGATAGCTCTAAAGTGTCAAACAATGGAGAAAGGTGGTCTGTTGAAGGGGGGAGAAGCTAGTTGCAAGGGAAGGGGGCCACCAACCTTCTAGATGGTTTTCTTTGTCCCCCTTGAGCTCAACCAACATGCCCCACCACAAAGGCTTTCATCCTCAGCCATTTGCAGCTCCTTGGCTTCTCAAACAAGCTTCCCAAATGGTCCAAAAGGTTGAGGGACATGGGGGCTACGAATTTGTGCACCATTTCCCCAAATTGGATTAAATTCTCTCCAATTAACCTCCAATTGGACATAAATTGGAGTCCATAGATCCCACCATGGTTTCCACACTCCAATTCATATTTTTCCTCAACAATCCGTCCAACTTGAATTCCAAAAACTCGACAAAAAACGGTCCTAGGATATTTCTGGTCCAAAATACCCTTTGAAAATTTGCCGAAAATCTCGGTTTGCAGAAAAATCTTCGGAAAGGTGAGTCGACGGTCCTAAAATGACTCATGACATGAAAAAGTTTTCAATTTTCTAAAATCGGATTCAATTTTCCGGTTAATTTCAATCTGGCGCAATTTTAATGTGACCTAATATACCAAGTAGCTTTTAGGAATTTTTGATGTAATTGACCCGTGGTTCATTATTTTCAAGACACGTACATCTTCAACACATTGACAGTTCTCGGTTGTCGTGAAAATCTCGAGGTTTCAAATATAGACACAAGGTACAAAAATGACAAAAAATCGATCTAGTGTGGATTGACAAAAATATTGCAATTAGGTGGAATTACCCACACGCTAATCACATACCTCTATCGAATCGACCTATCTCTGGTCTCTAATCAATTTTGATGGTGCTGTAATGACCCTTCCAGATGAGCATGATCAAGCAGACGATTTCGAGTCAAATTCTCAAGGTTATTGTGTTAAAATCCCTTAACGGCTCCACCTGATAGTCTAGTTATCTCATGAGGGACCCACTCAGAGGATAAGGCCATAGGCGTGTCGATGAAAAGCCCATTTCATCTCATTGAAATCAGACTTGAAAATCAGGATGCCACAAATGGCCCATGATTGATCCTTTTAAGACCTTATGACCGATCCTTACAGGGTCGGAATCAAGGATGTTTCAATTCTCCCCCCTTTAAAAATATTGTACCCGAAATTTATAACGTACCTAGGTATTCAAATAGGTAAGGGTACTTGCGCCTCATGATTTCTTCACTAAGGGAATGGCCCCATTTCTGATTACTTGCTCACGTCTATCAAAGATCCACATTGGCTCCTCAATATACGACCCTTGGTCATCTACCTCGATCTCTTTAAAGTTAAGCACATGTGCCGAATTTGGATCATACTTTCTTAGCATGGACACGTGAAATATATTGTGTACTTGAGCAAGTTTCGGTGGCAATACCAACCAATAAGCCATATTCCCCATCTTTTCTAGGATTTCAAAGAGTCTTATGTACCGTGGACTTAACTTACCTTTCTCTCCAAAACGAGACATACCTTTTAATGGAGACACCTTAAGGAATACGTGGTCTCCTACTTGGAATTCTAAAGGCTTTTGTCTCTTCTCTACATAACTCTTTTGCCTACTTTGGGTGGTTCTAAGTCTCTTTCTAATTATATGTACTGCCTTAGTAGTAAGTTGCACCAACTTAGGACCATTAAGCTTATTTTCACCAACCTCATTCCAACAAGTTGGGGTTCTATAAGTCCGACCATATAACGCCTCAAATGTAACCATGCCAATACTCTGTTGCAAACTTCAGCTCTGCCCTGCTTCCGTTGCACCACTCCGATTTCAACTTCTTCAGGATCTCTTGTCCCGGAAACTTTGGGGGTCGCGGCTTTAAGACTGTTCAACCGGTCCTTGCATATGGCATTTGCTAATTCCGTTTTTGTTTCCACTTGTAGAGGCATTAATAGAAGCATAGGCTACTAGTTGTTGAGCCTACTGATCCATAAGGCTTTCAATGGTCGTAAGAGCTTGCAGAATTTCATCTAGTTGGGGTTCATCTTTCGATTTTCCCTTCATAGTCACCTGGTCCCGAGCACTCATGTTGTCTACTAATAAGACAACTATAGGAATTCTAGGAAAACCTTTCTACATCACAATCAAAAGTTAGTAGTCATGAACTATTATCATACAAGAAATCAATCTAGCAAACAATCACATGCATGGAATGTTTTTCCTAACTAACTAGCTTAACTTTCAATGCACCTTATCACTCCGAGTACATAACCCCACTCCGATACCAAAATTGTCATGACCCCAACCCATCCCTAGGGTCATTAGCAGCAAGGGTTATTTTTGCGATGTCCCGGGCTTGTCACCGTTCCAATTCTTTTTATCTTGTTATCGTGCACATGCGGAAACATGAACAAATAACTCCCCGAACAAACAATAGCTAGAAGACTAAGACATACATCACACATAGCACACTTATTTATAATATAATAGTACTTTTACAAGCCCTTTCTCTATGGCCCTCTTTTCTTTTTACATCATTGTACAAGTTTTCCATATAGGCCAGGGGAAATCCTATCTCCTCTAACATGATTGCAACTCCCAAAATTGACGAGAGACTTCCATGCCTACAAGACTGAAAGATAAGGGGTGAGTTTTGGGAAAACTTAGTAAAATTCCTAGTTCTCTACAAGGAAAGCATCTCATCATCGTTAAAGCCTAGCAAGTACAATGCTCGCAAAACAGTGTCAATGACAGATCAATTAAGCTATTTCACCAACAAGCTTATCAACATCACATAGTAACTTATTCAATAAGTTCATTAACTTTATAAACGGTTCTTCCAATACTTTCAAGGGCTTCTAGCCGCGAGCTGGGCATCCGGCCTCAAGCTAGGCATCCCATACTTTCAGGGGCTTCTTGGCTCAACCAGGGCATCTGGTCACCAAGCTAAATATCCCATACTTTCAGAGGCTTCCTAGCTCAACTAGGGCATCATGTTCAGCAAACAAGGCATCGCCACCAACGCTACGTGATGACAGGTGCTTTTTCCTCTTTAACGGCACACACATAAGTGCATCACACATGTCGATTCTTATCTTTTCTCTTAGTCAACACATGCATGGCCCAAAGGCATGCTCATTCATTCACGTGTGTCATGAGTTTTCTATACCTCACTAGTAAACATGTCGGGAATGATCTTTGGTTCGTAACTTGAATTAATCACTTAGCGCCGATCCTTGCACTGGACAAGGGTTGGAAACAGTACGCCTCAATATCAATCCAAGACCTCGAGGCTTGGGTACACCTTACTTCCGTGACGATCCCAAGCTCGACAGACCTCGGCTTTAACCTGATATGAATACACATGTATCAAGAATGAGCCTCGGCTTGCGGTTTCATTGAACACCAAGCATAAAGTCCCTACGTCCATTTAAATTATGGAAATCGACATGCTTGGTGCCTTACCAAGACCTCGTGGATTTGGGCGATCCCCGTACTGACCAAGACATAAGATTGACACGCCTCAATGTCTATTTAGGACCTTGTGGCCTTAGGCAATCCCTGCACCAAGCAAGTCATGGACTCGGCATCCTATTTAAGCCAAAACCAAGGCTTCATGGCTTGGGTGACTTTGTCTTGCAATGAAGTTAATATGAAGGAACCTCAGCCTCATTCTAGGAGTGAACTTCTCAAGCATAAACACGAGCAAACCATTCAAAAGATCCGACATCTTACCCATGGCTTAATGGGTGAGCACCAAACTAGTCTTGACAATAGAGAGTACTATCCTAGAGGAGAAATAGGATCTTACTTACCTGGATGAACCTCGAACTAGGATGTGAGCTACAAAGATTGGGTAGCTTGGCTTGAAGGCTGAAAGAGCGTGAGGAGAGAGGAGGGGCGTTCTAGGAGAAGGAGGGTGAAGAAAATGGAAGGCAAGTGAGGAAAATGGGAAGTGCACCTCCTATTTATAGCTCTTTGAGCCATCATTACCATGCCAAGTAGTCCTCTCCAAGGTTTCCAAGTGTCCCACCTACTTTTCTTGGGTGGCAAGCCTACCTTGCCTCATGATTATGCCTAGAGGATGAGTTGGCCAAGCTAAAAGCCTTACTTGGCATTCTAGGCTCCTAGGCGTCATTGATTGTGGCCTGCTTTTCATTCTCTCATTGGTCCACCTATATGCCACAATTGATGGATATTTAATGAAGTCCAATGAAATCTGCTCTAGGTTGCCAACTCGGCAATTCTAGAATTTTCGGTTATTAATGAGGGCTCGTGTAGAACTCTCTAATTGGTCCACTTGTGTGCCACCTTTCTCTATGTTCAAAGATATTTTGGCCGCCATTATGACTTTTCACCATTTCAAGGACAACTCACCCCCTCATTTAATGAAGTGTTTTTAGAATATTTCATGCATTTTTGTCTTTTTCTTCAATAATGAGGTGGTCTAGAGAATTCTATCATCCAAGTTGGTTCCAGGGCAGAGAAAGGGATCATTAGGCAGACCTCAAAAAATTGAATCACGTACACCCGAGGTTCGGCCCTTATGTCCCATATTCGCCCAAACCGTTCCTTTGGATAGTCGGTCAACCAATTAGGTTGATTGTCCTTTAATTGGTTCGAGACCTATTCTAAGGCTACACATGGCCTAGAAAAAATTCAAGGCACCCATGGACCTTAGAATAAGTGATGGAATAGCCAAGTCTATCCCTGTGCTCATTCCGATTGGCACCCAATCCGCCGGTAGGGTTCATGGTCAGTACAAACCAATCTATGATCAGACTTCACCAATTCAAGATTCTGTTATGATCGCTAAGAATTAAATTTGGAATGATACATTTTTGGTCGAAAGGAATTCACATTTGATCAATTTGGATCGTCTATGTATTGGTGCATAATCAGGTAGAATCACCCATGACCAAAAACTACGATCGGTTGGATTGACCCATGACCATCCTCTGATCAGAAATTATCCTGTGATCAATTCTCATGATCAACAAGTCATCTTATGAGCTGATGATCCTATCCCATTGGTGTGGTTGGTAGAAATTCATAGCCGACACCTCAACCAATTCATAACCAGTCGGTTAGTCAGTCGGTCGGTTGGTCATGACCGATTCGTGATTTCTTGCCGATCAAACCAATCAATCCATGGCCAATAGCTTATTATCGATCCTTTTAGGACCTTATGGCTAATCCTTACGAGGTTGGAATCGAGGATGTTATAGAATTAAATTTAGATTGTTTTGGTACTTCTCCCCAAGTGTAAGAGCAGCAATTGTGTGACATCCTGATTTTCCAATTTTGGTTTCAATTAAATAAGTCGGGCATTTCATCTTTGTGCCTATAGCTCTCTTCTCTGAGTTGGCCACTCATGAGATAACTAGTCTATCAGGTGAAGCCATTAAGGAATCTAAACGCAATAGACTTGAGAATTTGACCATGAACCGACTGCTCGACCGTGCTAATCTCAAGGTTTCAAATACGGACATAGGGTACCAAAACGATAGAGAAATCGGTCTAGTGCCGATCAACAAGAATTCTGCAATTAGGTGGAATCACCCACATTGAACTACATGGTTCTGTTGAATCGACCTATCTCCGATCTCTAATCGATTTGTGCTGTAATGACCCTTGCAGATTAGCACGGTCGAGCAGTCGGTTCTTGGTCGAATTCTCAAGTCTATTGCGTTTAGATTCCTTAACGGCTTCACCTGATAGACTAGTTATCTCGTGAGTGGCCAACTCAGAGAAGAGAGCTATAGGTGCAAAGATGAAATGCCCGACTTATTCAATTGAAACCAGAATTGGAAAATCAGGATGTCACAAATTGAGTCCAGATAATGTGATCCATCACGTGAAGAATAACTACTAGCCCATTTTAAATTTTGAAGTAGATTATTGGTGGAATCCCACCCATCTTAAGGCTATTAGTATGAAGAGTGGACGTAGGCTTGAGGATAAAGCCAAACTACTATAACTTTCCATGTCCCATTGTCCTTCATCTTTTTATATACATTGACATACAGTTAGTGAGTGTTTGCTTAAACACGAAATTGGGGAAATCTTTACTTAGCAATTAGCTAATTTCCGCAAAAGATCATCAAAGTATGAAAACAACCTATTCACATCCCTCTAGGTTGTATTGCTAGCCTCAACAATTTGACTTCACCGAACTTGATCAATTTATTCGCTTTTCCCTTAAAGATTATATAATTAATCTATGAATACGTCTATATATGACCCTATCTTTAAGTGCAATTCTTTTGAACGTGAACTAAATCGATCAAATTAATCATCATTCATTTTGTCCTTGTAACATGCTTAATGCAGATAAAGTCATTCTAAACGCTACCATTATTTAGATGCCATGAAATGTCTAATGCCTATTGTGACTTTAATATAAAATGACTATTTATAATAGCTAAAATTTAGGTGCCAACAATAAAATCCATTTAAAATGCTACAAAAACTACGAAATAGCTATCTTAAACTAATGAAAAGACTCCTCAACAAAACTCTCAAACAATGCAGATACTTAAAGTTATCCGTGACGCGAAAGTTGTCGCAAAACTCAGTTATGCTATAACTATCTTCATTGAACAACATTTCAAGTGAGCTTATAGTAAAAAAGATCTTTTGAAGGACTAGAAGATCTATAACTTTTTTTTGGGTCGAAAGAAGATCCATAACTTGGCCGACCCAAAATCAAGCCCAAAACTGTCAAATTTAGGTCTGAAAGCCATTCGTTGCGCACTATTCACCACTCGTGGCCAACTCCATGATTTTGTTTTGAGCAAGCTGTAAGTCCAAATTGAGTTCCGTAAAATTCTATGACTTTACAACATCCTAAATTATCATCTCTTTGTACATGTTCACAGCTCAATGACTACTTAGCAAAACTCATAGTTCAAAATCCACAAAAGCCCATATTGATGCCCTAATCCCAAATATTACTTTGATTAGATAAATAAATGGTGCGAGCACATAACAGGCATTGTGATATGAATTCAAATTGGCTTGGTGAGGTCACTATGGTGCAAAACCCTCTTCTCTTTTCCATTTCCTCTTCTTTCTTCTTTCATTTCTCTCTCTTTCTTTCTTTCTTTTCCCTAAGCATCTCGGTTTCTTTATGCTGAACATGCCCTTTCTTTGTTCTTTTCCTTCTCCCTTTCTTTTTTGTGTCATATAACTATTTTTTTGACCAAGTCAAAAAGATTTAAATATTAGGGCTAGTCAAACAAGTCACAATTTACCTTCCAAGACACCAAAACAAACCGACCTTTAAGATAAAATACTTTAAACAAATGCATTTTGAATGAGAGACACTGACCTTTTTTCTCCATTGTCTTGTAAACTCAATTGCGCTGGAGTTGGTGGAATATTGAAAAGCATGAATCAAATGATCATCACATTCCTGACCTAAATCGAGTCTTGATCACATTCCTTACTGTATTTCATGTGGCACACCCCCAAACGGCCCCCGATCCACTAGGGTCGACACAACCCACTTGCCTTTCTCTTGACTTGATAATATATTACTCTTATACCAAAGAGTTATAATAAGTCTATAAGTCCTGGGGGTTTATATCTTTTAGATCGGTCCCTGTGCGGTTTACATAGTAGAAGCACATCCATCAACTCCCATTTCACAAATTAAAACGATGCACACCTATTAAACATTTTATAAGTTAAAGCTGAACACATTTATTTACATAAAGCAGATGGACATCCTTAGTCAGTACATCAAAAACACCGTGGTTTTCTATACCCGGCTACTTTCCAAAAGATACCCGACCATTACAATGACTATAAACATAAGTCCATCAAACGGTGTCAGTGACCAAAAATGCTTCTACTGTAGACCTCAACTCTCGGTCATATCCACCCATCCGGTCCATCGACTAGCGGTGGTGGCAATAGCCCTAGCAAGTGCCCATCTCGGCGAACAAAAACAGAGATGTACTCATGCAGAATGGGGCTGGCGGAGAAACCAACACCCTCACTCATTCAAACAACAACCCACGCACCACGGGGTGTTGGTACTCCGACTGTTCCCATTGGAGGTCGACCGGAAGTCCATAGAATGAACCGGGAGATATAGGTAGCAGAGGCATTTCTTCTAATCCGAATTGTTAGTCCCCAAAAAGGGGTGAGTACAACCACTCAGCTATAAAAGATCCACTAAACTATATCGTGCAAAACCATTACTATCTAGTTTCATGCAAGATAGACAAAACATGTGATCAAAGAAATGAGTATGCATCAAATCCATAAAGCTCTTTAATGCAATGGCAATGTAGTTTCAACACTAGAATGTATCATTTCAGTCACACAAGTCCCGATTATAGGGGCAAACTGTTATGACACGTTCCATTCCATGCCATAATTTAGTCCTATAACCAGACCACACACACACTTAGTAGAGCCATCAATTTTAATATTCAAAAGGTTTCACCTCCTAGAGGATGAATGTTTGCATCCATCTAGGCATTCGCACCCATCCAGGCGTCACGAAAGCCTCCGGGCATGTATTCATCATACAACCAGGCATCCAAAGTGTATTCCGTTACACCTCCAGGCATCTTGCATCTCACCTAGCATCACGAGAAATTGCCGGGGCTTGCCATGAAAATGGTTACCCCTACCCTCTGGGCATGTATTCAAAATACAATCGGGCATCTCGACACTCCCAAGGTAAACCTCTGAGTGTGGCACCCCTCGACATGGCCCCCGATCCGCTAGGGTCGCCACAGCTCGCTCACCTATCACTTGTCCTAATAACATATCACTCTGATACCATTTGAATTTTAGTGGGTCCATAAATCTTGGAGGTTTGTGTTATCTCAATTGGTCCCAGCGCAGTTCATATAACGGAAGCATACTTGACATCTCCCTAACCCGTACTCAAACTAAGCAATACAATACAATGCACACCAACTACACTTTTCATATATATATATAAGCTAATGCCGAACCACTTTTATTTACATACTTTGATGGACATCACGAGTCAGTACAACAAAAGGCCAAGGCTTTAACTAAGCTCGGCTATAACCCAAAAGAACCCGACTCCACATCAGACATGTACATCAATCCATCATCCAATGTCAACCATCCAAAAAGTGTCAACCTCTACCAAGTCACACGCTCCTATCACACCTAGCTCGGTGCATCGGCTGGTGGCGGCTGCAACATCCCCATCATCTTCCCATCTTGACGGACATGGATGGATAGGAACTCGTGGAGTATGGGGCCATCGGGTAGGCCCACATCATACATAACCAAAATACGGACACGGATAAACACCATACCATGAACACTAACGTAGGGGTGCTCCGAGCACTCGACCTCAACATCATATGATAAGCCATAAAATGTACCACGCGTAACCGGTGATAGAGGCATCTCTCAATCTGAAATGTTAGTCCCCAAAAAGGGGTGAGTACAACCACTCAGCAGTAAAAATCCATCAAACTACACAATGCAACAAGCAAGACAACCACAATTTCGTGTCAAATGCACATATGATTCATGTAATCATGCTTGCATTTCCATGAGATTCATTCATTAAAGCAATTCATGTTCCATGTGATATGGCTAGTAAAAGTACCTAGAGAGGGGAGAATAGGTGTAAAGAGTAATTTTTCACGATAATCGCACAATACTAGATAGTTGATAGAATTGAGACAATTGATTCTCGACAAACAACAATCAAAATAAGACTGAGAATAGGGAAGAGAAAATTGAACGCAAGGTTTATAGTGATTCGGCTTATTTCAAGCCTACGTCCACTCTTCTGCACTGACAGCCCTCTGGCTGGATTCCACTATGAACAAAGAGATGTTACAGCATTGTTCTCCCTTGATTTTATGGTGTGGAAAATCTACCACACTCCCTCAAGGTATCACTAAGTATAGACTCTCTTTTGTGAATACAGTTTTGCTCAATATGAATCGACTAATAATCAAGGAGCTTCAAACTCTGGAATTTCTCTATCGTGCATCTTCTTGAACAACTGGAACGTCTTCCTTTTATACTCATTTATGCCATCATACCCATTGGCACTTACCAAAGGAATTCTTCTAATCTTCCCGTTGGACAGAATCAATTAAGAAGAACATTCGAGTTATTAAAGGAACATGTCGATAGCCCATCAATCATGTTCACCTATACAATTAGGATCTTGGTTTCCAAGAATAGAACCTTCCAAGAGTATTTCGTCAATCATCGGATCTTCAAAAGATCTTGATTTCGAATAAAAGAATCTGTTATATCATACCCAGCCAAGAGATCTTCTCCAGTGGATAAGATCAAATCCTCAACCAAACACTTTAGCTCTGGATCGTCTTTGTCGCTGGATTAGAGACTGTCAATGAGAATAGTCTTGAGTCTTGAGTCTTGAGTGCTGAGTCTGGGGATCTGAAGGTCTTCAGACTCAAAATAGAAGGGTCTCCAATGAAGGTCTTCGGATGCCGCAATGCTCCCGGACTAGGCGATAGAAATGTTTTGTCGGCTTCAAAATATTAGGAAAGATTTCTGCAACAATCTCCCCCTTTTTGATGGTGACAAAACTTTCCTGTAGATTTGAACAGCTTTGACCTACAAAACATTACTCAAGCAATATGGATATCTCATAAAGATTAACAACTCAACTAGACTCTGCATCCACAGAAAATAGGTTAGTCTTTCATGAGTAAAGTCATACAATAATTCTTGATATAAATGCAACAGTCAATTTCAAATCCACACCCAAGTCATGCTCAAAACAAATATCAAACAAACTAAACTAAAGTAAAAATTTTAAAGTCAAAGTTCAAAGATAATTCTCCCCCTTTTTGTCATCATTAAAAAGGTGAGAAAAAAAAAGTCAAGTCTACTTGGGAACGCGCACAAGCTGGAAATCTCCCATCGACTGTACGATGCCTTCCAGCCTCTTCAAGTCTTCACGTAGATGTGCCACCTCTTCCCCTTTGGCATTTGCTTGAATTTGAAGAGCGAGGTCTTGCATTTGATCATACAGGGTAACAGAAAATGCTTGTCTAGCATTCTTCAGGACTTGAAGCTCACATTCCAAAGCATATATTTGACCCTGCATTTCTAGAAGAAGATCAAGGATGCGACGAAAATCTGCTGTAGTGTCCGTCTGCGTGCTGGCATTTGCTCTATCGGATGGAGTAAAGACAGACGATGGAACTTCGGTGTAATCGCGCAGATTTGGCGTTGAGGTATCATGTCCTTCCTCAGGCATTTGAGAAGCCTGAAGATCTTCTGGATTTGCTGGTGAGCGACTCACACCTTCACTGTGAACAGGATATGGTGTAGTCCTTCCTTACTCGCCATCTCCCCCTGTTTCTAAGGCCTCAATTGGGGAAGAGTGATGGTCATGCTCGTTAGCGTCTTGATTGCCTTTCTCTCCGGCTTCATCTGCAGACTTTTCTTTGACTGCTTCTTCTTCTTCCTTCTCCTCTTCTTCTTTTTCTTTCTCTTCTTTCTCCTCTACTTCTCTGTTCTCTTCCTTTTCCTCTTCTTCTCTCTCGTTCTTTGTCCTCTTCTTCTTTTCCTTTTCCTATCGTTCCGTTGATTCGGATCTGAACGATCGAGCCTTTCAATGCCAAGGCGAGAGATAGAGTTCCTCTTCATCTTCATCCTCTAAGATAAGAGTTGTTTTCTTTTTGGATGGAGCACCCATGGGCTCCTTCCCTTTCCTTTTTGATGCAGAAGATACTGGATGAGATTTGACCGCATTTTTGTCAGCATTTTCAAACCCACCACCATTTTGTCGCATGGTCGAACACAAAGAGTTTGTGGAGGTTCAATGTTCAAGTGTCTGAAGATCTTAGTCACAAGACCTGAGTAAGGCAACTGGCCCTTGTCCTTCACCATTGCTCTGTACATGTGCAAGAGAATTATGTGAGGGAGAGAGAACTTTCTCCCTGAATTGATTGCGTACATCAATTTCGCCTCAAAGTTAGACACGTTAGTCTTGGATGTCGATTTTGGCCTGAGATAGTTGATCACAATTTTGTGAAGTATGATGTTGATGGCGCGCATTCTTGTATAGGTAATTCTCCCTTCTGCATTCCTGTCTTTGACGTGCTCCAGTGAGGTACAAGCAATTGAAACCTTGACCGGTTGATATCGTCCTCTTTCAACCCCAATTATATCTACCAGCATGTCCACATCTACCACATAGTCTTGGTCTCGAACACTGAAGGATATTCTATTCGCATCTAAAAAACTAAGATTTGAATAGAAATATGCTGTCAATTGTGCATAGCCATCTGTGGTGTCAGAGCAAAATTGCTCAAGTTGAAGCAGATTGAACTTTTCCCTCAAGTTCACATTGATGGCATCCAGAAAGTCGAAATCAACACTTCTGGGGTTTATCACCCCACGTTTCAACAGTTTGAAGAACAGATTCTCCTGTTCCTTTGATTTGAACAACTCCGTTCTTTTTCCCTTAGCCTTCACAGCAACACCCATCCTAAGTTGAAATTCATTAAACAGTTTATCATCATCGTTCCCGTCAGTGGGATTCAATCCTCCTACACGAGGGTCACTTGGAATGTTTGCAAGTGCTTTCTCAGCCCTTCCTTTGGGAGCAATTCCCAAATCCTCCATTCGTCGCAAAAAGACATACTCATTTCCATAACCCTTATCTTTAAGGAAATCATCTACATAGTTCAGCAGAGTACCAGTGCTTTTCAAAGCACGATAGAGCTTGTAAATAAAAGAGGGTTTTTGAACTCTTACATGGCCTACTTCCTCGATTATTTCTTCCTCCGGTTGATGACCCACACCCTGTGGGGTAGATGGTGGAGAGTGACGTGGTTGAGAGTGAATCGGGCTCTGTTGCTATCTCGGTAACTCTTCCTCTTTAGTGAGATCGAAATGGGTAGGACCCTCCCTCATTCTCTGTGGTCCCCTGCTCGCGATTTTCGAAGACTTTCTCGAAGAAGACATCGTTTGTTGTCGTTGAAAGATTCTTTGACTCGCTTTCCCAAGAAAAGATGACAACTTTCTAGAAGATGAACACGAAGTCGAGACAGGATTGGGAGGAGAATGCTTTTTAGGGTTTTGGAGTTAAGCGAAGAAAACAACTGACTGTATATATATATAACCCAATTTAAAAAGGAAAAACCAATCGACATAAAGGCAAGTGAACAGTCGTCCCTTTTTAAAAACGATAACCATCCTTTTTAAAGAAAACTACCATTTTTAAATAGAACTTATCCTTTTTGAAAAGGCAAAATTCCATCTTTTAAAGATAATATAAATCAATCATAACTGAACGAAAGATCGTACCTTTTCAAGATTGAATATTGAAACAACTTACAGTATATAGCCATGAACGTCTGAGTCTGAGGGTCTGAGAGTCTCTAGACTTTAACTTCCTCAAGCTTCAAAATGTTGAGTCTGGAACGGATAATATCGAATTGATTTTTCTCCAAAGGCTTTGTGAATATATCCGCTAGTTGGCTCTTTGAATCAACAAATTGAATCAAGATTTCTCCATTTTGAACATGATCTCTAATGAAGTGATGTAGAATCTCTATATGCTTTGCCCTTCAGTGAAGGATTGGATTTTTAGTGAAATTGATTGCACTGGTGTTGTCACATCTAATCTCAGTGCATGAGTCTTCAATTCCAAAGTCTTGTAGCTGTTGTTTTATCCATAGAATTTGTGAACAACAACTTCCAAGAGCTACATACTCGCTTCATTGTAGAGAGAGCCACGTATTTTGTTTCCTTAAAAACCAAGACACCGCATCTGCTTCCAAGCAGCGGCAAGTTCCCGAGGTGCTCTTTCTATCAACTCTGCAACCGACTAGATCTCCGTCTGAATATCCAAGAAGATTAAAGTCTCCCTCTTTAGGATACCAAAGACCGATGCTTGAAGATGAAGCAACGTATTTAATAATACGTTTCACAGTACTGAGATGAGATTCTCTAGGATCTGATTGAAACCTAGCATAGATGCAAAAACTCAACAAAATGTCAGGTCTAGAGGCAGTAAGATAAAGAAGTGAACCGATGATACTCCTGTACAGCTTTTGATCAACTTTCTTCCCTTCTTCATCTTTGTCTATCTTCAAAGAACTTGACATCGGTATGTCGGTCTTTTTGCACTTTTCCAGTCAAACTTTTTGACAAGATCATTAGCATATTTTTCTTGATGAATAAAAGTTCATTCCTTCAATTGTTTTACTTGGAGTCCAAGAAAGAAGGTTAACTCTCCCACATACTCATTTCAAACTCATCTTGCATGGACTTAGAGAATTTCTTGCACATACTTTCATTAGAGGATCCAAAAATAATATCATCCACATATATTTGAACAAGTAAAAAGCTTTTGTTTTCCTTTTTGATAAATAGAGTAGTATCTACTTTACCTTTGACAAAACCATTATGTATTAAGAACTTACTTAGTCGTCGTACCAAGCTCGAGGTGCTTGCTTTAAACCATACAAGGCCTTTTCGGTCTAAAGACTGAGTCGGCTTCTTTGGGTCTTCAAACCCTAGTGGTTGTTCCACATAAACTTCCTCATGGATAAAACCATTTAGAAAGGCACTTTTGACGTCTATTTGGAATAACCTGAAATTTTTATAGCAAGCAAACGCAAGTAATAATCGAATAGCTTCTAACCTTGCTACTGGTGCGTAAGTCTCATCATAGTCTATTCCTTCTTCTCGCATATAACCCTTGGCCACGAGTCTTACTTTGTTTCTTATGATTTTTCCTTTTTCATTCATCTTGTTCCTGAACACCCATTTAGCTCCAATAATAGTTTTATTTTTTGGCTTAGATGTCAATTCCCAGACATCATTAATGTTGAACTGTCTGAGCTCTTCTTGCATAGCTTCAATCCAGCTTTCATCAGATAAAGCTTCTTCTATGCTTTTTTGTTCAATTTCAGAAATGAGAGCCACAGCACTAGACTCTTCGCGCCTTTTGGATCTTGTGCGAATTCCTTCATTAATGTCGCTAATAATAAGATATTTGGGATGACTGGACTTATGCTTCCGATTCTTGGTTGATTCGTCGGGTTGATGATCTCTTTCTTTACTTGAATCTTCACGAACAACTTGATCTTTGGTCTTCAGTGCGAGATGCTTCTTGAGTTGTAAGCTTTGGAGAGTCTGGAGCAGGTTCAGATTCTTCATGATGAGTCTGACTGGACACATTTTGCATAGAGTCTTGAAATTTGACATTCATTGATTCCTCCACAGATTGACTCTTCTTGTTGTAGACTCTGTAGGCTTTGCTTGATGTAGAATATCCAAGGAAGATGCCTTCATTTGATCTTTCTTCAAACTTACCAACTCGATCTTTTGCATTTTTCAGTATAAAGCATTTGCAACCGAACACATGAAAGTATGAAACAATAGGCTTCTTACCTTTGAATAACTCATAAGGGGTTTTCTCTAGAATAGGTCTTAAAAAGACTCTATTGATAATATAGCACGCTGTTGAAACAGCTTCAGCCCAAAATCGTGAAGAAATCTTACTTTCAATTAAAAGAGTTCTAGCCATTTCTTAAAGAGATCTATTCTTTCTTTTCACAACTCCATTTTGTTGAGGAGTATATGGAGAGGAGAACACATGCTTAAAGCCAGATTTATCACAAAATTTTGTAAAATCTTGATTTTCAAATTCACCTCCATGATCTGTTTTTATACTTGAGATAACACATCATTTTTTCATTTTGAACCTTTTTTGCAAACTTTTCAAAATACGAGAAGGTTTCGGACTTACTTGCAAGGAAATATAACCAAGTAAATCGGGAGTAATCGTCCACAATTACTAGGCAATATTTCTTACCTCCAATGCTCTCGGTTTTGGTTGGTCCGAAGAGATCCATATGCAGCAGCTGCAGTACATGATTAGTAGAGACATGATTTATTGGCTTAAATGAATTTCTTACTTGCTTTCCCAGTATACATAGAGTGCATAGATCAGACTTTTGGTATGATAAATTGGGTAGACAACGAACAAGCTGCTTTGTTGAGATTTTGACTAATTGCTTCATATTGATGTGACCAAGCTTTCTGTGCCATAAGCTTGCTTCTTCTTGAATTGAGATTAAGCATTGTGATTCATCCGGTTTCACATCCAAGAGATAGATATTTCCATGCCTTCGACCCATGAAAGACTGAGTAGAGTCTTTACTGATTCCAGACCATATTCCCTCTTGAAAGAAGATCTTAAAACCCCATCACACGGTTGGCGATCTTTGAGAAGATTGTAATTGAGTCCTTCCACTAGGAAACATTACTTATTGTGAGATTTCCAATTTTCACAGTTCCAAATCCCACAATTCTTCCTTTGCTATTTCCTCCAAATGAGACTTTTCCACCATTTACTTGAACGATCTTTATAAAGCAATTTGAGTCTCCTGTCATATGTCTTGAGCATCCACTGTCCAGATACCACTTTACCTTTTTCTTGATGGAGACCTACATTTAAAAGAGAGTCTCAAGCTTTCTTTGGTACCCATATTTTCTTGGGTCCATTGGTGTTAGTAAGATAAATAGTATTAGCCCATGTTTTCTTAACAGGTTTCCAAACCATAGGACACTCTTTTTCAAAGTGATTTGGGCTATTGCACTTTGAACACCTGAGGGCATTTCGACCTACAGACTTTACAAAAACCTTCTTGAAATGATTTTTGTAAGCCTCTCTCGAGGGTCTTTGTCTAATTCTTTCTTTTACTTTAGGAAAATCAATCAAGGGAATTGTTTCTGCTGTCATACCTAGACTAGACTTATTGAGGTAAGGTCTTTGAGCTGAAAGAATTTTTTTCAAGTTTCTCGGACCCTATTGAAAATTTCTTTGAGATATTTGATGAGTCAGTTTTTAAAAGAGCATTTTCTTTCAAAAGACTATCTTCATTTTCTTTAAGAGTGGAAACATTCATGTCTAAACAGTTAACTCTTTCTTTTAAAACGTTTTCCTATTTTTTTAGAGTAGAGTTTTCCTTTTTAAGTTCGGAAATCCTTTTGAGAGAAGTCTTAAGACTAAGACACAGCTCATCAATATACTTAGAAACCTTGACAGGAATTTTGAAATTACTTACCTCAAATTCACTGTCTGAGTCTGATCCAGAGTTTGAGTCTGAGTCTGATTGCGCCATCAGACATAAGTTGGCATATTCATAATCACTTTCTTCACACTCGTATCACTCCAGGTTTCGGCTTTGAGAGCCTTTCGAGACTTTTCAGCTTTTCCTTTCTTCTTCTTCAGAAGAGGACGGTTGGGTCTGATGTGTCCATTTTTCTTACATTTAGAGCAAACTACATCTTTGTTTGATTCATCATCATCAACAGACTTGGTTCGTTGTCTTTGAAAACTTTGTTTCTTTGAGTTGAACCTTCTTCATTTTCTATTCAGTTTTCTGAATCTTCTTATCATGAGAGCAAGCTCCTCATCGTCCATATCATTTTCGGAATCGTAACATCGGAATCATCAATTGATTTTAATGCAATGGATTTCTTACCTTTTGGATCTTCGTCTTCATTAATTCGTTCCACTTCATAAGATCAAGAGTTCCAACCAGCTCGTCGACGAGATAGTGGCATGATTCTTTGCGTCTCTCTTATTGAAGTCTTTATGTGATTCCAATCCTTGGAAAGTCCACGCAAAGAGCTTGTTTACCTTCATGGGATTAGAAATTGGTTGTCCTTGATTTTCAAGACCATTTACAATCTCTGTAAAACGACTAAACATGTCGGTTATAGATTCTCCGTGGTTTCATTTTGAAGGCTTCATATTGACCGAGAAGGATGTTGATTCTCGGTCTCTTTCACTCGATCGGTTCTTTCATAGGTGATATGTAACCTATCCCAGACTTCTTTTGATGTAACACAAGAAGATATTCTGTTATATTCAGTAGGTGACAAGGCACAATATAAAGAATAAATAGCCTTCGCATCAAGAGTTTGTCTCTTGATTATCCCTTCCTGAGTCATTCCCCTGGTCTCAATGGTTTCTTTCCCTCTTTCTGAGACAGATGCAGCTTTAGGAGTGATTCCTTTTTCTACAACGTCCCATTCCAGAGGATCCTTTGATCGAAGAAATGCTTTCATTTTGTTTTTCCAGATGTTGTAGTCCTTTCCATCAAAGTAAGGAGGTCTAGTATTACTTTGACCTTCCATCAGCCCTGAAGCTAGTATACTAGCCATGGATCTTTTACTCTGAAGTAAAATACTTCAAATAAAGTGAGTACACGAGCTCTGATACCAATTGATATGGCTAGTAAAAGTACCTAGAGGGGGGTGAATAGGTGTAAAGAGTAATTTCTCACGATAAAAGCACAATACTAGACAGTTGATAGAATTGAGACAATTGATTCTCGACAAACAACAATCAAAATAAGACTAAGAATAGATAAGAGAAAATTGAACGCAAGGTTTATAGTGATTCGGCTTATTTCAAGCCTACGTCCACTCTTTTTCGCACCGACAGCCCTCGGCTGGATTCCACTATGAACAAAGAGATGTTACAAGACCTTTGTTCTCCCTTGATTTCATGGTGTAGAAGATCTACCACACTCCCTCAAGGTATCACTAAATATAGACTCTCTTTTGTGAATACAGTTTTGCTCAATATGAATCGACTAATAATCAAGGAGCTTCAGACTCTGGAATTTCTCTATCGTGCATCTTCTTGAACAACTGGAACGTCTTCCTTTTATACTCCTTTATGCCATCATACCCGTTGGCACTTACCAAAGGAATTCTTCCAATCTTCCCGTTGGACAGAATCAATTAAGAAGAACATTCGAGCTATTAAAGGAACATGTCGATAGCCCATCAATCCTGTTCGCCCATACAATCAGGATCTTGGTTTCCAAGAATAGAATTCCAAGAGTATTTCGTCAATCATCGGATCTTCAAACGATCTTGATTTTGAATAAAAGAATCCGTTATATCATACCCAGCCAAGAGATCTTCTCCAGTGGATAAGACCAAATCCTCAACCAAACACTTTAGCTCTGGATTGTCTTCGTCGCTGGATTAGAGACTGTCAATGAGAATAGTCTCAAGTCTTGAGTCTTGAGTGCTGAGTCTGGGGATCTGAAGGTCTTCAGACTCTAAATAGAAGGGTCTCCAATGAAGGTCTTCAGACTCTAAATAGAAGGGTCTGCAATGCTCCAGACTAGACTGATAGAAACGTTTTGTCAGCTTCAAAATATTCTGGAAAGATTTCTCCAACACCATGCCATACACACATACATGCACATGATTCATATCATCCATACCATCATGTATCTATCCCCATGAGATCCATTCAATACCATCATGATCGCATTCTCAATGCCATATAGTATCAACTCAATTTCATAGGCAATTATATCTCATGCCATATGCACACACACATGCGCATGATTCACTTTCCATTTTAACTTTCAAAAGGATCTCATTTTTTTTTTCTTCCAGGGACCAGTGTTTGCATCCCTCATATATTGCTCACACCCAACCTGGCATCGCGAGGAACCTTCGGCACACACCTCCGGGCATCCGGCACACACCTTTGGGCATCTCGAAACTCCTGAGGACATCCGGCACACACCTCTGGGCATCTGACACACACACTCTAGGCATCTCAACACTCCCGGGGCATCGTCGACTCACACCTCTGACAGTATTATCATCATCACAATGCATATTCGGAAATATATCTCATTTCAATTTAACATTTGATGCAACAATGTCAAAGGTTTAAACCAGCCTTTTTCATGTCATGTGATTTGCCAAATGTCACCATATATGCAATACAAATAACACCCAAGATATCACACTTCATAAAGAAATTCATTTGTTCTTGAAAATGGAGCAAATTTTCGGACAAAGCAGAATGCACTCCTTAAATAAAAATTCTGGAAAAATTAGTAAACGATCTGAATAAATTCTGAAAATTTAACATATTATAAAAAAGATCTAGAGAAAAAATTTTCATGAAGAACACCATGTCAAAAGAGCTTCGTACGGGTCACTACAGTCCATGCATCACAACTTAAAGTTTCTGAACATCACATTACACAGCTTTATTCATAAATTAATTATAAACCCTAAATCAACTTAGAAAATTATGAAATTTTGGTATGTCATAGCCAAGACCTAGAGGTAAAATTTTTGTGAAGAACTCAAAGTCATATTCATTATATATTATGAGCTACATTAACCAAAACTCCCCCTAACCCTCGGTAACAATTTCCAGATTTAACACTTCAGAGAAAAATCATTTCCCTGATAAATACTAGTTTTTTTATTCTCAAATTTCAGTATGTTACTCTACAAGATGTCATCTACAACTCTTATCAAGGACATGAGATCAAATTCGAACTGGATAATTTCACAAAATTCACAGAACCGCAAGGGATCAACATATCAATTTTCCAGATCTAGTATCTTTGAAGAAAAATGGTTTGACCATCCAATACTTGTCTGTTTCATCTCAAATTTTAGTATGTTAATCTTCAAGAAGTCTTCTACAACTTTCATCCAGAAGTTGAAGTGAGATTCCAACTAGAAGATTGCATGCAGCTCACGAAATCATCAAAGGTTGGACTGTTTTTCTAGAAAACAGATTACAAGACTAAGGCACTACTCCCATAACTTCGAAAATTCTCACCTCCACCACCTCCGAAATTCACCATACATCACACACAATCACAGCAAGCAAAGTGTAGATCAATGGACTCTACTTGCCTTAAACCAATGAAAATCACAGCAAGCACAACGGCAAGGCTAGGCAGCGAGCTTGATCGACGGCGGCGGCTAGGCGGATGCACAACGGCCGGTGTTCTTCCTCCTCTCTCGACTTCACTCTCTCTCTCTCTCTCGGTGCCTTGCCTTGCTGAATCCGCCCCCTCCCCTTTTCCTTTTTGGTTGTTTAATTACTTGCCTTCGATTAATTTTGCTTGGAAGGACACTTGTCTCCAAGAAGGAGACAAGTGTCTTCTTGTTGAAGACACATGGAGGAGGCCCATCTGGTTCCCCCCACCCTCCTTCGGTCGACGGCCCTTGGGGCTTCTTGGGCCGGGCCTCTTGGCTCACTTTGGGCCCAACACTCTTAAGCCTAAAGTCCATTTTTTTTTAAATGACCCAAAAATAATACTAAATAAGCCAATATTTGCTCTTAACAATTTACTTTAATCCCCACTTAATTTCTTAGTCTCAAATACTCACATGGCCATATAAAATTGCAATATTAATCAATGAAAATCCAACTTATAGGGTACATGGCCAAGGACAGAAAATTCCTTGTCAAAATATCCTTTAGTACAATCCTTGATCACACTTGGATATAGGATACATGAAAACGATAGTCCATCCAATGTTTGGCCTTGTTTAATTGGAATATGTCAGTCTAATGACTACAATATAGTCCGATGGTGCTTCCGATACCTCCTCAAGGGTTGCAGTGTAACCAGGGATCGTTATGAAATTTTAGGATGCCACATTAAGGCACTACGGACCCCAGGCATCCAAAGGGCATTGACTCATTCGAACCTTTGGGGCATCCCAACTCCCGGTGCATCGTTGACCCGAGGGTCCAATAGCAACATTAACATCTTATGTTATTTCAATAAAACATTTGCAATGCAACGACATTGGATGTTCCATGAGTCTTTATCAAATCTCAATGTTGAATATATGCTGAATGCCAACACCATCATATCAAATGATAAATCAAGATGCATTCACTCTTGAGCTAAATTGCACAAACTCAGAATAAAACAGTCCAAAAATCAGAATGCACAGTTTTAGTAAGAAATTTGGTATAACCCTAAACGAACTCAGAAAATTCTAAAATTCTAGTATGTTGTAAACAAGATCTAAAGAAAATAATTTCATGAAAGACACTAAGCCAAATTCATTGTGTATAAATCGTAGCAATTTGCACAACTCAGTCCTAAACTTCTTCTATCGACAGAATCTATACTCTGGCAGAAAAACACTTCCCATTAAAAGAAATTTGTACCTCTTTATAGGTTTAGAAAAATCTGACCAAAAACATATGTATTATTTTAGACAATTCCTCACAACTTTCATAAAGAAATCGGAACCAAACTCGCCCTAGAACTGTCTCTAGAAAATCTACAAAATTGTCAATTTTCACTTGATCAAATGTGAACACCACAGATTCAGTAGGATCTCGCGCCTATACCACAGCTATTTCATTTCCAAAATTTCGCCACAGATTGTTCTTTCAATCATAGTTCAGTAAAAGAAAAATATATAAAAATGTCTAAAGCATTTCCTGAATTCTTTAGTCCTAATCTACTGCAATCACTCAATAATCCAGCATTCAGCATTCAAATTCAGACATTCTCAAGTCTATTTGTACTACCTCCGATAATAACAGTCTTGCATTACATAGGTTAGTAGACTTTTACTTGCCTCAACTCCTAAGTGTCAACGGCAAGCAAAAATAGAAGGCTCGTGGGTCTCGAGTGCAGGTCAACGGCGGCGATTGTGAGCAACATGGACAGCGGCAGTGCACATGCACGGCAGAGGGGCGGTCTCCTTCTTCTTCCTCTCGCCGTTCACTCTCTCTCGTTGCTCGCTCACGAACTCTCTCGCTCAAACTCTCTATTTATTCCTCTCACTGTCTAAACATTCTGCTCGGTTCTTCTCTCTCTTCCCCTTAATTCCAAACCCTTTTGTTCCTTGATTAACTAATTAATAAATCTTTGCATTCAGGTTGCAGTGGCATCCAAGACCGAAGACAGCTGGGTGAACGTGGCAAGAAGCAGGTCATTCGATTGCCAGCTCTCCCCCCTTGCGTGCACTGATGTGTCCATTGATGAGGGCCTCTTAGTCAACAAAGTTGGAGAAGTCTTGAGGATTGTTGACCTGACTTGTCAACAATTAAAATAGAGGTTTTGGGTTATTTGGGCTAGCGAATTTGTGGCCGTACGGTCCTTAGTACATGGCCCAATTTCTCCAAAGATTAAATCCTTAAATTTCTGTACATGTATGGAGCATTTCGGTTTCATGGTCTCCATGGAAATCATCTAATCTCCTCTTATTCAATCCACTTCATGTACAAGTACGTGACTGAAATTCTTGCGTGGAGAAAGAAATCGGCAAGGTTGCATGCGATCGCGACGATGTACATGGGAGGTTCAGTTCGTAGGGTACACCATTGGACGGCTAAAATTAACATAGAAAATATCTTGTCGACACATCTTATAGAATAAACCTCGGCCTCACTAGTGGTAGTATGTAGGGATGAGACTATAACTTATTCAACAACTGAACCATTTCTAAACGTGACCCATCGGTCCGATGGTGATAACAAAACAAGGTCCCATGATACTTTCGTCAATTAGTCACGGACCGTCACATATCTGAGGGTTGTCAAAGTTTCGGGATGCCACATTTCATGTCGAAACATCTGTTTTTCCACTGCCGAAATGTGGCCTAACACAATTTATTCTCTCATATGATGATTGTCGTGACCAACCCCTCCAAGGAGGGAATAGGTTTAGGGGTATTGCTTAAAAGACAAGCCTATGGGCCATGATTAGGCATGGGCTCTCCCAAGCCAATATACCTCACACGACATTGGGGTATTCTTGAGAATTTTTCAAAAATGAGTCGCCACTAGCCTATTAGGGTTGGCTAGAAAATAAGTGGGGCATGGGAGTGTACCTTACTTCCTATGCAACTAGAGAGTTTAGGGTCAAGGATTTTATTAATTGACCAATTAGTATCCTTTCGATACCTAATCTTGTTCATTTAAAAAAAAAAAAGATTTTTGTCAGGCAATTTGGATTGATTTTAAACATATCCACTAATATGTGAAGTGATCATGAGAGTATGCAATCATTAAAATAACAATTTGCAACCAAAATCCTAATTGCAGTAAATTGAGCACATGCAATTAAACATAATTAAATATGCAAACTAAACATGTGATATAATAAAAAAACCAAGAAGATAAATGCCTAATTACACTAAGAATGCAAGACATGGAAATTCCTAAGCAATTCCTACATTTTTTTAGTTTACGAAATTTTTAATTTTTAATTTTTTATAGATTTTTATATATATATTTTTAAAAATATTATTATATTCAGCGGCGGGGTTGGGTCCGATCGACCCAACCCAATTGAAAGTGGGCTAGTTAGCTTGTCCGAAATGAGGCAAGCCCGACCAGTGGTCGGACCTGCATTCAAATGAGGGTTGGGCCAATCGACAGGGCCAACCCCCTTGGAAAGCAAAAATGCCCCGCAGCCCACAACCTAGACCAATTTTAGGTTGTTGGCCTATGGGGCAAAAGGCTGAGCGGGCCGGATTTGTGATCCGACCCTGCTCAGCCGATGACCTTTGGTCAGCGACTATCCAATCACGACCAGGGAGTTGACCAGGGAAGTGACGGTGACGACACACCTCAGGTGGCCCTCCAATGAGGGTGCAACAGGGGCGATTCTCGACCCTTGAGGCTGAGAATCTCGGCAAGAGCTGTGGGGGCCAGCTCGAGTGAGCTATGTCAACGCCACACGCGAGGGCTCGCGGCTTCCTTTCTTCCTCGACTCTAGCAACGCAACTTCAAGGACCTAACCTATCGACGTCCGAAGTGAATGGGGAGAGAGAGAGAGAGAGAGAGAGAGAGAGAGAGAGAGGTGGTGGAGGCTTTAAACAATGAGTCCAAGGGTGGGCTTCAGTTAGGCATTTCATCAAACAGAGGGCACGCACTAAAAGAGCTAGGGATTTTCGACTCGGCCGAGGCTCGCTGGAATTGGCTAGGATGAGCTCCGGCCGGCTCATTTCCGGAGACACACACCAAGTGCTCAATGAAAGGCCTACTTGGGTCCCAACGGGAATGGTGGTGATCGGCGGCTCATTGGTAGCGGCTAGGCGTTTTGGGAAGTCCTCGACTTCTTGGCTGACCTCCACGGGCTCTGTCTTCATTTTCCTCTCATTTTTGCTCTTTCTCCCTTGGTTCTCTCTCAATCCCCCTTGCTCTCTTTTTTTCTCCCGTTTTTCTTTTGTAGGTTCATGCGAAGACCCTTACTATTCTAGCTACCCTTGCCAACCCAATTCTCGACTGCCAACTCTAGCTGATCATCCCCCTAATTCGGTTGTTTCCCTTGCTCCCCTCTGTTGTTGCTGCTTTTCTTCTTTTTCTCTGGGCGCACGCGAAGGACTGCAGGAGGAGGATGACTAGTTGGTGGGCCGCGCAAGGGAGTCTAAACGGGAGAGAAGGCGGGCTGGGCCCGGCGAGAGGGAAGGAGAAAAGGAAGGGTGGGCCACGTGGGGGAAAAAAGGAAGGGGGGCTGGGTGAAGGCCGGATTCGACCCGACTCGGCCCTTAAGGTTTTTTTTTTTTTTTTTTCTGTTAATAGTAATAAATTTTTAATTTTTTTTTAAAATTTTTAGCAACTAATTCCTAATTTTGTGCACGATTAAATCATAAATAAAATTGTAAAATTTAGATGTCAACAACTACCTCTCTTTAAATGGGAGCTCAAAGAGGTTCCTTACATAGATAAAAGACACCTAAATTTTATTGACATAATTCAATGGTTGGCGGGCTATAAACGATAAAAGAGTGTAGAATGATGGCCTTGCATTACATTGTAAAGATGGTCATTGATCGAGATAGGACAGTCTCACTATATACAAAAGGGATTTGATTTGAAATGAAAATCTATTATTCAAAAATAAACCTACGAACCCTTCGAAACTTGCAATTTAAAGATAGACTCACAAACCTTTTAAAAGCGTGGTTTAAGGATAGACCCACAAACCCCATAATTTAATGATAGTCCCACCAAACTTATGGTTCAAGGATAACCCACGAATCGTGTGGTTTAAGGATAGACACATGAACCCTGTGCTTTAAGGATAGATCCATGAACCATGTGGTTTAAGGGTAGACCCATTAACCGTGTGGTTTAAGGATGATCAACGAACCCTGTGGTTTAAGGATAGACCCACCAATCATGTGGTTTAAGGATAGACCCACCAACCGTGTGGTTTAAAGATAGACCCACGACCCATGTGGTTTAAGGATAGATCCACCAACCTTGTGGTTTAAGGATAGATCCACTAATCGCGTGGTTTAAGGATAGACCCACCAACCCCATGGTTTAAGGATAGATCCACCAACCTTGCGGTTTAAGGATAGACCCACCAATTGTGTGGTTTAAGGATAGACCAACGAACCCGTGGTTTAAGGATAGACCTACCAATCTTGTGGTTTAAGGATAGACCCACCAACCTTGTGGTTTAAGGATAGACCCACTAACCGTTTGAAAATTCATGGTTTAAGGATGACCAAGAACCCTTTAGAAAATGTGGTTTCACCTAGCTTGGCATGTTACTGAAGTTTGCCAAGCAATTGGGGACACTCCAGTCTGTTGTAATGCACCAATTAGAAAGAGTATTATGAGCTACGCCAATGTTTCGTGCGAAGACAATGCTTTGAGCTGTAATGATGCCTCTGTCAAAAGAGACACCACGGGTGTTCCAATAAAAAAATCCCAATATGGGCACATCACATCAAACGGAATACATCATAACAAGTACCCTAGTAGTGAAGGCGTACCATGCAAGATCAATGTCATTTAATAAATGTCATGAGAGATAATATCAATGAAGTGCTAGCAGCAAGAAAGCATTGATTGCTTGAGTAAATCGAGCCAATTTCAGGCTTGGGTAAGCATTTGGTATCATTTAATATCTCAAAGTTGCCATTAGACTTGGAAGATATCATTAATCATCTAATTCCCTCAAAAGGAAAATCTTTGTTGAAATGATCTTTACTCAAGAAAAAGTCTTATTAAGCATGCCAAGTAAGAGCTCTTAGTCAAAAAGGGCTTCTTACATACTCTCAAGAAAATGCTATATGATCCCATCCATTCATGTGGGAGTTAATCTAATCACTTAATACACCTAGCACTTCCAACGTCGAAGGATTCGAGAATCATTCACAATAAGTTCACATTGAAAGGTCTTTTGGAAAGATCGTAATGTAGGTTTGGTCATGGTTTTAGCAATGGATAAGCATTATTGGCTATGAAATGAAGTAATAATCAATCGGCATCTTCGCTAGGTTTACAAGCCAAGAAACCTTAAGATGAGATAAGATAACCCTACTCTCACTTCTTTGAGCAGCAACTTCTTTGGAGAAGTCCTAATTTCCACTCGAATCATCCCAATCTGAAGAGATTTTGGGAATGGGTTGTAATGTTGGTTCGGTGAAAGGCTTAAAAGGCTCAACACTTTTTCGAAGTGGGATTTGAGAGTTGGTGATTGCAACGACATCATTGCTATATCATCCGATTTTTTAAAGCACTCGAATTTGTCTTGAAAGTCACTTGATTAATCATCTCAAAATAAGAGCTTTGCTATTTTCTCTCATGACTTTTGCACTTGCAATGATTTCCTTCTAGTACAAGCATTTTGTTTTTTTGTCGTTTTTGCTTTCACAAAGGCATTCCTCTTGATGCAATTGTTTTTCCTTCTACTTTTTTGCTTTTGAGTGATGGGCACTATGTGGCACCACTTGACAGCCCCCAATCTGTTAGGGTCACCACCTCGCTTCCTAATCCTGGATGTCCTTCTTGTTGGATTGATGGATTTTGGGGAATCCATGTGGGTAGGGGTGATCGGGTCCAGGGTGGGTAGGGTCTAGACATGGACCTTGTTCCTGACCCTGTTATAACCAGTTCTCTTTTTTTGGACCCTATACCTGAGCCACCCTGTTTTTCTGGTCCGGGAATAGGGTTAACCCTATTTATATTGGAACATGTTTTGCATAAAAATTGTTGTACAACACTCATATGTAAGATAAAGCGTTTACAATCTCGCCAAGAAGTCACTCGCCAAAGCTGTACGTTTAATAGTCGAGACAAGGGATCATTTTAAGATATAATTTTGCTTGAATATTAAAAGGAAGATGCGAGTTTGGGTTTATAAGAGTATATTGAAGAAGAAAACCATTGAGTGAAAGTGAAGTTGACTACACATTCAGTCAGGCAAGTAGCATCCCCGTTTCCAACAGAAGATAAGGATGATTAGAAAGTAAACTAAAAAAACAACATTTCCTTTTGTGATGTTTCGAGGATAGAAAGCACTCTACAATAGATAAATGACAATAACGTCAATATAAAACCTCTCCTAAGATAGTATTGATTAGGAGATGAATACATTGCGAAGAGAAACGATAGCACAGCTTTTTACCTGCTTTTGAGCCATCGAACTGCATGATAAGAAAAGCCAACAAATTGACCAGAGATATCAGATTCCAATTGAGTAAAGCAGCTAGAGAGATCACGAAATGAAAATGAAGTTCCATTAGAACAGCCAAGTAAAAGCATTACAAGAAAACCCAAGAGGAATTAAGCCATCATGACAAAGTAAAATGTTAGTGACTCAATCAACCGATGGACAAAACGTTCAGGACTTTTGCTTTTCTTATCCCTCCAATATCGTCTTGATAGCCTACAACAACCGAGCGACACCGAACAGATAGACCATCCATCGTCCTCAAACACTATACCCATGCATATGCACACAATGATTAATAACTCATCCCTCGTATCACCTACGACAATCTCATTGAATCCCTATTAGTAAACAAAACTACGTCGCGGTAACCCCGACCCTGTCATGCCAGAGCCACCATGCTCCAGCATCGTCAAAAGTCTCCGGTAAACTTCGACAAGTAAGATAGGTACCTATTAAAAGAAGCATTTGCAACACAAATCCGTTCATGATATTCCCCATTGCCAAAACCCCTTTCGGCCTGCTACCCCTCCGCCTCTCTCTCACACACACCCACCCGCACAAGTATTGTATCAAAACCATAACAGTTTCATAATAATTGTTGTATAATCTATCGATGAAACTCGAAAGGTAAATGATTTACACACCATAACAGTTTCATAATCAATAGATTCAATACAAAATCAATCGGTGAAACGTGAAAGGCAACGCAACCATTTTAAAACTAGAATCCATTGGTGAAACCGAGAAAGTAAAATATTTGAGATTGAGAGAGCGAGCGGACCGGAAGTAGCATTAAGGTTGTCGCACGGTGAGGATAAGGACAGTGGCAGAGCTAGGCTGTCGGCGGTAGGGGCATCGCTCGGGAGTAGGCTTGGAGTAGATCTGTCGGGCGTCGGAGCAAATCTGTCGGGCGTCGAGCAGAGGAGGACCAAGCAGCAGGGGTAACAACGGCTTTGCAAGGGAGGGCAGCGCAAGCGAGGCGCTATAGCATGGGGCTTAGCGACACGCAGTGACGTTGGGTCGACGTAAATCAGCATAGTAGTGGCTTCGACGGGCTGCTGGTATCGCAGCTAGTGAAGGCGGCAAGGATCGACGTGGCTTCAGCAGGCATCAACGAGGGGGCTAGGCTAGATCATGAGCAAAGCAGGGGGCGTCGTTCGGGCGGTGGTAGATCAGCAACAGGGGAGCTCGGGAAATAGCGCACGGTGAGAACAGGATCGGCAGAGGGCTACTATGGGCTACTCGAAGATGCGACAAGGTGGGCTTGCGGATGCGAGATCTGCGATTCAGGGGCGTTAGCGAGGCAACAGCAGGAGGTGGAATGGCGAGATCGAATGGAAGCGGCGTCGGCGCTCAAGTGCGATCTCGGCAAGGGTCAACAGCTTCGCGGGCAGAACTAGTGGAGCGAAGTTTTAGATGACCGGCAGAACGGCGGCGGTGGTGCAAGCGCGAGGGGTGCGACGAGAGTGGCAGAGGCAGTGACGAGATTGGCGGACGGGCGGAGGTCATGAGCTCGGGGAGGCTGGGAAGACGGCGTCTGCGACTCTACGGGTGAGAGAGAGAGTAAAGATAGAAAGTACTGATTAGGGTTTTGCGTTTTGTTTTTTGGGGTGGCTTAACCGTTTCTCCAACCGGTTCCCAAACCGGTCCAGTCGAACCGGTTCTTGGGTGGGTAATCCCTTGGAGCCGGTTCTCGGACCGGTTCAAACAGGGTCTAAGTTTTGGGAACCGGTTCTTGGACCGGTTTCAACCGGAATCGGTTCCCGACCCTGTTTTCTGGGTGGGCCTATCCGAGAACCGGGTTGACCCGGTCCGGTTGCACGCCCTACATGTGGGGTTTTATCACATACTTCATTGGTCCTTGTGCAATTTATATGGCGGAAGCGGATCCATCAACTCCCTTTCCTTCATACTGAAACAATGCACACTAAATACACACATAGATATTAACCAAGCACTTTTTATTTACACATATACCGGATGGACATTGTTAGTCGATCCATCAAAAAGGCGCAACTTCCTATACTTGGCCATGTTTCAAAAATTTAACCGGCATCTCCAACAGCTATTTACATATAGTCCATCATCCAGTGCCAGCATCCAAAAATTTCCCCACTGTCCTCACATCCTCGCTCACCCCAGATCACTCGATCCCCCATTATAATCCTCTAGTGGCGGTGGCATCAGCCCTAGAGTACGTCCGTTCTATGGACATACAAAATGACGAATTCCTGACGCACGAGACTCCGGGGAAGGTTAGTGTCAATCATTAGCATCACCCTCACCCAAACAAAAGTCAACCTAGCAAGTCGGGATCTTGATGCTCTATTTGTTCCCGTTGTAAATCAACAGGGATGTCGTAGAACGTACCAGGAGGTGCGAGCAGCAAAGGCATCTTTTTTACTCTGAAATATGTTATTCCCACAAAGGGTGAGTACGACTACTCAGTAGTTAAAGATATACTAAACTATATTATCTAAAACTACCGCTATCGATTTTATGCAAAATATGCAAAACACATAACTGGAGGAATAGATATGCCTTGAAGCAATAGAGTTTTCCAATGAAATGGCACAACACGGCAAAACAATCAAGCTTTAGAACTCAATAGATTTTTATTCACTACCACCATCTTCTGGAGGACCAATGTTTGCGTCACTCCAGGCATATCGCACCCAACCTGGCATCACGAAGGCCTCCGGTTCCATATTTCAATCACCGCGTATCCAGAGCGTGTTACGCTACACCCCTAGGCATCTCACACCTCACCTAGCATCACGAAGAACCTCTGGGGCTCACCATGTCAAGGATGTCCCATAGCCATCCAGACACTCCCGAGGAACCTCTGAGGCTCACCAGTCCCCATGCATCCAGAGGCATCGCCACTACAATCCTCCAGGCAACCCGACACCCGGGGCATCGTCATCCCGAGGGTCCGACGGCAGCAATAACACATCAACCATGGTGTAGCAGCAATAACACATCAACCATGGTGTAGTAATTAAATCTTTTCAATGCCAAAATGTTTTCAAATCACCAATATGGAGAATCCCTTGGGTTTTTCTGAAAATCCCACTTTCACATTTAACCCTCCAATATTTTCGAAATCCACATGTAAAACCTTGAATAGTTCTCACGCCTCACAGCTCGAGATAAAGCCATTTATCAAAACTATAAGTAAATTTGAAATCAGCACATCGGTGAATCCAAATTTCAATCCCGACTTCAAGTTTTAGAATGATTTATAAAAAATTAGGAATTTTGAAAGCACAACACATTTCTTAAAACATTTGGGAGCAGTGCCATGATACATAGCAATTTTAATGCAAATCTGGAGGTTTTCTAAAACAGTTTACGAGCAAAATTCTTAAAGTTTCATAACCACAAAATTTGATGTATATCTGAAGTCTAAAACCGAAGAACTTATGAAGATTTCTCAATTTCCTAACCCCAATCAATTCGGTTATCCTATATTCCACCATCCAACACCAAAATTCAAACAATCCAAACTATCAACACACTTCCTTAGGCAACAACAGCAATACACTATATAGATTAGTAGACTTCAGCTTGCCTTAGGTCTAGTGGGTCGATGGCGAATGGGCCGCAAGCTACAAGCTATGGTTGAGGTGAGTTGCGGAACGACACAACAGCGGATGCAACACGGCTGGTGCGGGTGGCTATGAGCACGACTGAGGCGGTTGAATCAGCTCAGCGGTGGACGGAGGCGCGACCGGTGGCATCGATGGTCGGCTTAGCACGTGGGCGAAGAGGAAATGACCTCTGTTCTTTTCTCTCTCTCTCTCTCTCTCTCTCGCTTTCTCTCTCGCTCACGGTTTCGTTCTCGAGTGTTCCCCTTCTCACTTCTGCGGTCGGTTCTGTTCCTCCAATTAATTGACTAACTCAGTCAACACATGCAGATCCGATGGCGTCGAGAGGCGAAGGCACCTGGGTGGGAACGTGGCAATCAGCATGGCCTTCGTTGCCAACTCCCCCCTTGCATGCACGAACGTGGCTCTCCCTCGCAGGCGTGGACGTGGCTCTTGGTCAACTTCTCAACCCTTTGTTGACTCAAATTGTCGACCAAATAGAGAGAGGGCTCGGGGCAGCTTGGGCAGAGACAGCCCCCACGCATTCACGTCCTCCATGCAAGCTTATATTCCCTCCTTATTTGACTAACTCAAAGAAAAGAAACATGACTAACATTAAGGTCCAAATTATTCTCTTGTTGCATGGATACTTGGTGGCATGGTCTTCATGCATAGGAGGGAAATGTGCGTTTTGGGGTAGCCGATTTTCCTTTGTAATTGATCACATCGGATGTGTACACGGAGACGTCGGATGCAAGCATGGGAGGTTAACTTAATAAGGTGCAAATGCGGATAAGGTTGGTCTCACAAGTGGTCTTATGTAAAGGAATTTCGACGAGACTATAAGTTATACAAAAAAATCGGGTCGTCTCGACGTAGCATAGACGTGACTATGTGGGTACGTCATAAGACCATCACGAAACGTAACGTCTCAATCCGACGATGATGATGATGACACGGCGTCCGTAAATTGTGCCAATGACGCATTCTAACAACACTTCCGTTGACCCATCACAGTTTGTTACATACTCGAGGTCCGGCGAAATTTGGATATCACACATTAGCCTTGCTTTTACTAGGCATAGTGCTTTTTTATGCCCCCTATTTTTCATTTGACTTTTGCTGTTTTGAACTTTATAAGCTCTTAGGACTTTTGAGATGCCTTTCGCATTTTCATGTAAACATCACTTGCCTTGGAAAATCATATGACTTGCCTCAATGTTGAGAGATAATCACCGCTCAAGTTTTAGAAGTGAATGATTAGGCTCAACTTGGTTTAAGCAAAGGGTATCGGTGTTTGGGTAGAGAAATGAATGCTCTTCTTCACCTTGGTATGCTTCAAGCTTCCATAAGAATTCACTTGAATTTATCACAAAAAGATTTATTCAAGTGAGAGTAAGGAAGTCTTTCTCATCTTTTGTAGCACCCCGAACCCTTCGGCGGTTGCCACAAGCACCAACGTTACACCTTAATACCCTCTTGTACTTATACTTAGAAGAAGCGTCGTTATTTACAGGTATTTTTTTTTTAAAGCGGTCCCAGCGCGACTCATTAGCGGAAGCAAAACAAAGCATCACCATCTATCCCCCTACTAATCCATGATACTAATACACACCACTAATCACCATGATTTTTATAGACAAGCCACGACACTTTATTTACATATATTTTCAAGATGGGACTTCTTTTGGGTTGGTACATCAAAAAGGAAAAGCTAGGACTCTGCCATGTCCAGCCTAAAACCTCAAAAAGGATCCTCGACCCTCTACATCACATGTGCTCAACTCCCATCATATGTGTCGGCTAACTAACTCCCAAAAACACAGCCCCTACTCATCGCACACAGGTCTCACACTCAGTCTGGTGCGTCAGGCGGCGGCGGTGGTAGCATCCCTCCCATCACCCCATCATGGTGAACGTGGACGGAGACAAACTCCTAGACGACTGGACCCCCAGCCAGGCCTATGTCGTATGTAACAAAACAGCGCACACGTATGTAGGTGAGTCCAGGCACAGAAGGACAGCTGAACTCCTCACACTCTACCTCGACATCGGACGGTAACCAGTAAAATGCACCCTGTGCGACGGCAGGAAGCGGCATACTGCTAATCTAAAATGTTGGTCCCCAAAAGGGGTGAGTACAACCACTCAGCAAATAAGGAATCCAATAACAACTCAATGCATCGTACAAATCATACATGCATTGCAAGCGTTACTTACCTTGAAGCCATGCGCATACTATCATGCACCATCGTATCATATATGTCATCATCATCATGGCATCATTAAATCATATATCTCATCATCATCATGACATCATCACATCTCACATGTCATCATCATCACGGCATCATTATACCATACATGTCATCATCATCATGACATCATCACATTACACATGTCATCATGCCATATCATATATCATCATCATTATTATCATCATGCATATCATCATGCATATCATGCCATGGGTGATCATCATTATCTCACATCACATATCATCATCGTCACCATCATCATCATGCATATCATCATGCATATGATCATGCATATCATGCCATGGTTTAATTTCCACTTTTTGCTTTCAATTTGATCACCACATCACCCATTTCTCAAATCATCAATTTCATCATCCCCTCAGGCAAAGACCTCCGAGGCTTCCGGCATTCAGCCTCCCAGGCCACCGGGCATCCGGCCCCCCACATTCCGGGCATCTCACATCCCAACTGGCATCACGAGGCATTCCCTTCGGGCAGAAACCTCCAACAGGGCTTCCGGCATTTACACTCCTTGGCCGGGCATCCCGCACCCCAAATCCTGGCATCGCGAGGCATTCCCTTCGGGCAGAAACCTCCGACAGGGCTTCCAGCCCCCCACATTCCGGGCATCCTGAATCTGCCAGGGTAAACCGGCAATGCATCTCTATACATTCCGGGCATCATCCACCACCACAACCACCTCCTCACTTATCATTATCCATGTTTTACCATTATTTTGATCTCAATTTAACATGGCACATGGCGTGACATCAAACAAGTCATACTTAGCATGAAATTCACACATGCATTTCGATTCAATGTCATACACATACCAAGACTTTATCACACATGCATCTCGATTCAATGTCATACATATACCAAGACTTTATCACACATGCATCTCCATTCAATGTCATACATATACCAAGACTTTATCACACATGCAACATTAATTAATTAAATGGAATCTATGGCCAAAATAATCTATTTTTATTTTATTTTATTTTATTTATTATTATTATTATTATTTAATATCTATAAAAATTTAAGAAATCATTAAACAAACCAATAGGATGATAATTACATGCAAAATTCATGGCCAAATTGAATTTTACACAATCTCACAATTTTCGGGCCAATTCCATAAAAAAGCACGAACTTTAGGGTTTGGGACAAATCTGGCCCGAACTTTATTTTGTCTCGAAAAAAAGCACCAACTTTCACTCGTGTCCCAAATCTGGCCTGCCGTTAACTCTCCTTCACGATCATCCGACCTGGCATTTCCACGTTAGATAATTCTTCTCCTCCTTCTAACTCCTCGGTAAAATTCTCCGACAAGACCATCACCTCTTCTTCGTCCCGATTGTGCGCCCGCTCGCTCACCTCCTCCCACTCGAGCTCCGCCGCCAGATTCCTCTGCGATTCCAAGTCGAACGAGCACACGTTCTCGGATTCCGGATACTTCGAATCCGAATCCGAATCGATGCTCACCACTCGCAATCCCGCGCGCCGCGGATCCGCCTCGTCATCCGCGGCGCGTCGGGCGGATTCGGAGACCGATTCCCGCCGATCCGAATCGATCCTCGGCCCCGATTCCGCACCACCACCACCAGCGACTCCGGGTCCGACCCCGACGGCGTCTTCAGCGCCGCGGGCCGAGCCGGAACCGTCGGATCCCGAATCGGAATCGGAATCAAAATCGCAGGCCGGCGAGCGTGTGGCCGCGGTAGGGGCGACGCCGGAGCCTCCGGCGACGTAGAAGGGCGAGGGGAAGGTGGGGTTGATGTACCACTTGAGGAGGAAGCCGGGTTCTAGGGTTTCGGGATCTTCAGGCGGGCGCGCCATCGGGCGGGGGCAAATCGGCTTATCGGAATCCGCTCCCTGGAATTCCCTGCGGACGGAGGATGGCCACGAGAAGATCACGAGGCGGCGGCCATTGACGGACTCCTCTTGTTCGTCGATCATCCAGCCATTGATGTTCTTCTGGTTCGGGAGGCGTTCTCGTGTGGAGGGAGGGAGGATAGGCGGGGAGGGGGCGGGAGACGTTTTGGATCCAATCGGATGACCGTGAAGGACAGTTAACGGCAGGCCAGATTTGGGACACGAGTAAAAGTTGGTGCTTTTTTTTTAGAAAAAATAAAGTTCGGGCCAGATTTGTCCCAAACCCTAAAGTTCGTGCTTTTTTATGGAATTGGCCCCACAATTTTCACAAAACATCCTATATTTCTCGGGTGAAACCAGAATGCACGGTTTCCGAATAAATTCAATTAAAAGATCCATACGGCCTCCAAAAATTATGAAATTTTACTGAGTTATAGCCAAGACATTTTCGTACAACTTTCAAGAATAACTCCAAGCCAGATTCTTTTTAGATAATTTTATACAGTCTCACGAAGCTTCTGAATCCATTACCACATCGTCCAGTGTACACATCTCCGAAATATTGAGATTTCACCTACCTATTCTCTTTCGTTTTCTCTGAAATTTGGATATGTTATATATCAAGATGTCATTTACAGGTTTCATGAAGAGATATAGGTCAAATAACCAGAATATAGTCATCATTTAGGTCCTTGAAGTCTCGGGTGTCCCAAAATACACCTCCAGAATTACCATCTTCATGATCTAGCCGATTTACTAGGCTATACTTGTTCATTTCACTTCAAATTTGAGTATTGTGTAGTTTAAGATATCCCCTACAACTTTCATGAAGAAATCAAAGAAGTGAGATTCTCATCACAAACCAACATGCAATCACGAATCCAGCAAGAGGTCAGTAAAAACTCTCCAGATCTGAGGTCTCCGTAGGATGAGACTTTAACCCCTCAAATCTCAATCATTTTCCACGAAATTTTATTATGTTGTAGTACAAGATTTTAGCTACAACTTTCATGAAGAAATCGAAGCCAAAATCGGACTCTAAACACACATACAAGCTCAAACAACTTTCTGACTCACATGATCCGAGCAAGAACAGTCACGCGATTCAAGAATAAGCCAACCATACCTCAGTTTTTCTCACTTAAACACCCAAAAATTCTAAATGCAGACAACATACAAGCATGCAGGAGAAGCTAGAGGACTCCCACTTGCCTCTAAACCGGTCGGTCGACGGCGTAGGGCGGCGAACACGGCGGCACACGGCGGACGGACGGCGGTTTCTCCTCCTCTCTCTCTCGACCGCTCCTCTCTCTCTCTCTCGAAATCTCTCTCTCTCTCTCACTCCCTTGGGCAAATGAGGTCAAACTGGCCACCTTCTCTCTCTCTTCCCTTCTTATACCCCCCTAATCCTCATGATTAGAAATCATCACATGCCTTCAAACTAGCCAATGCATGGCTTTCTCCTTTGTGCCACTTGTCCTATTACATGCATCATGGGCCTTGGAGTTGGGCTTGGGCTTGGGCTCCTTTATAGCTGGTCGACCACTCCCTCTTGGGCCTCTATTGGGACGGCCAACTTGGCCCATTAAAATCTTAGGCCAATGGGCCTAAGGCCCATCCTAAAAATTTACCTTTTTCCTTTCTTTTTTTTTTTTTTTGAAATTCCTTTCTATAAATATTTTCAAATTTCAATTTTCATCTTGGCCAAAGTCTTGGGACATCTTATTTATTGAAATTTAATTTAATAAGTACATGGCCAAGCATAGATTATTATCATAATCTATCAAATTTAAATTCTCACAATCATATGCACAAATCATCTAATTAAAAAGACTAATGGCTAAAGCATAAGACATAGGAAATTTTATCACCTAATTAGAGACTTTAACACACCTTATGGCTTGGCTCTAAATTTTTTTTTTTTTTTTGGGATGCCACATCTTTCCTCTCCAAATAATGTCGACCCAAAACTCTATAATTGTCCCTTTGTGGGGTGGTTCTTGACAAGGGTATTTTGTAGAAAATTCTCCACATTAAAAGGCTCAAACGAGCTAACTATGGTCACTTGTGGTGTATAGTATAGAGGAAAGAAATGCCTTTTTTTTTTTTTCATTTTAATCCATGTACCACTTGCAAATGAATCTCTTGTCCTTAAACGACCGAGGTTTTCTATTTCCACTCAACTCTTAAGGTGTTCATAGGACATGTTTGGGAATGGCTTGCCTTTCTTTATTCTAAGTATCCTCTGCTTGGCACGATTAACATCTCTACTTCAGTTTTGTCAAAATCACTCCTATGAAATTTTCCTCACGAAGACACGAGTAGCAATAATTGAATCGACAACATGAAAGACACCAGGTGCTTTGCTTTTCGTTCATTCATCTCTTTCATCATTTTCGATTTTTTTTATTATAATAGGAAAATGAATACTTGACTACCTCTATAGAGGTTGGGTGGCCATTTGAATCGACTTTTCAAGGCAACGATCAATGTCTTCCATTCTGTTGTAATTTCATCAAGTTGGCTGGATACCTGAAATATAAATAAATATCCATGTATGCAATGTATGAATGATATGCATGATGCTATGTGACCTGGATTGTGCACAAAATGGCTCTACGACCCTGATTTCATTCATGGGAAATATTTCTTGATTGCATCAGCATTTACAGGCCTAGGCAGCTCATGGTCATCCATTTCAACTAAAATCATAGCACCACCTGGGAGGATCCTCTTAACGACATAAGGCCCTTCATAGTTCGGGGTGAACTTGCCACGAGGATCGGGTATGATTGGCAGCACTTTCCTTAGCACCAAGTCATTGACCTCAAAGTGCCTAGGACGAACCTTTTGATTGAAGGCTTTTGCGACCCATTTTTGATAGCATTGACCATGACATATAGCTTTTAGCCTCTTCCAATGAATCATGTTCAGCTGCTCGTGCCTCTGTTGTACCCATTCGGCTTCGTCGAGCTTTGACTGAGAAAGGACCCTTAGCGAGGGAATCTCGACCTCTACTAGTAAGACAACCTCCATTCCATATACTAATGAAAAAGGAGTTGCCATTGTGGAGGTGCGAATAGATGTCTGGTATGCTATTAGTGCGTAAGGAAGCCTTTTATGCCAATCACGATAATTTTCAGTTGTCTTTGCCAGGATCTTCTTTATGTTCTTGTTTGCTGCTTCAACTGCCCCATTCATTTGAGGACGGTATGGTGATGAGTTCAAATGTTGAACTCGAAACTCATTAAGCACGTCATCTATGACTTTGTTGTTTAAGTTGGATCCATTGTCAATGATGATCGACTCCAGCACACCATAACGGGCAATAATATCGTGACGAATGAACTTGGCCACATTCTTAGTAATGACATTGGCATACAAGTTGGCTTCAATCCACTTTCTAAAGTAGTTGATTGCTACCAAGATGAATCGATGCCCATTTGACGCCTTGGGATTGATGGGCCTAATCATGTCGATTCCCCACATAGAGAAGGGCCAAGCTTGGGACATTTGTTGAAGCTTATTTGGTGGAGCGTTTATCTTATCCCCACAAATTTGGCATACGTGACAACATCGCACATGTTGAATGCACTCAGATTCTATGGTCAGCCAATAGTAGCCGAGTCACATGATATTTCTCACTAAGAGGTGACCATTCATGTGGGGGGCGCACTCCCCTTTTTGTATTTCCTTCATCAAGCAATTAGCTTCCTTGGCATAGATGCATCTTAGTAATGTCGAATCAAAGGATCTTTTGTAAAGCGCATCTCCATTGATGAAAAATTTCGATGCCAACTTTGTTAGATATTTTATGTTTGACGCGTCGCTTACTAGGGAAACTCGCCATTCTAAAGATAATCTAAGATGACACAATACCATGGCTCTCCATCAGGCTCCTCTTCATTTATCATACAATAAGCTGGGCGTTTAAGAATTTCAATTCTTAACGGCTTAACGTCTAGGCCTTGGTAGCTTGCAACATTGAAGATAACGTGGCCATGGCATCAGCGAATTAGTTTTGAGACCTTGGTAAATAGTCAAAGGATATTTCTTGGAACTCCTCCATCAACTCTCCCAAGAACTTGTGATATGGAATTAACTTCGGGTATCACGTTTGCCATTTGTCTTCAATTTGAAGGATAATAAGGGCTAAATCACCATAGACTTGCAATTTTTGAACTTTCATGTCAATGGCAGCTTGAAGGTTGACAATACAATCTTCATATTCTGCAATGTTGTTTGTACAGGGGAAAGTCAATTTTGCGGCCACAAGGTAATGCTATCTGTTTGGGGAGATGAGAACGCCCCGACACTCGACCCGGATAGGTTAACTGCGCCATCAAAGTACATAGTTCACTTGTCGCTCGATACTAGCAGGATTTGCTCTTCTACATCACCATCCTCCTCAGGGCTTTCTAATTCTTCAGGACTTTCTGCCTACATATCTACTATTGTGCGGCCCTTAACCAACTTTTGACCCAGGCTTTGTATGTTGAATTCTGAGATCAAGATCTGCCACTTGGCCAATTTCCCAACCAAGGCTGGCTTTTCCAGGAGGTACTTGATAAGGTCATTTTCAGTCACTAGTAGGATTTGGTGATGGAGGGTATATTGTCGTAGTCTGTGCAATACCCAGATGAGGGCCACACAAGTCTTCTCAATCTCAAAATAATTCAACTTGGAAGCACCAAACTTCTTGCTTAAGTAGTATATCGCGCATTCTCTTCCATCATTTGGTCTTTTTTGGGCTAGCATGGCTCCTAGCGACTCATCATGTATTGTCAAGTATAAAATCAAAGGAATTTTGGGAACTGGTGGGACCAAAATCAGTGGATGCAAGAGGTAGTGCTTTTATCTTTTCAAAAGCACTTTGGCATTCGTCATCCCACTTAACCCTCACATTTTTCTTTAAGAGCTTGAAAAATGGTTCTACCGTTTCTAACAATTGGCAAATGAACCTCGCCACATAGTTTAGCTGTCCTAATAGACTGTAGACTTCTTTGACTATAGTCAAAGGCCGTAAATCGCAAATAGCCTTGACTTTTGATGGGTCGATCTCAATACCATTACTACTAACTAGGAATCCTAATAACTTTCCAGATTTCGCTCTGAATACACACTTCGCGGGATTGAGACACGACTTAAACTTCTTAAGGCAATCGAATAGCTTTTGCAAAACCCCGATGTGGTCCTCACCTTGTCTCGATTTGGCAATCATGTCATCCACATACACTTCGATCTCTTTGTGCATCATGTTGTGGAATAACACGACCATGGCCCTTTGGTACGTTGCCCCGTCATTTTTCAAACCGAAATGCATCACTTTATAGCAAAAGGTTCCCCATGGAGTTATGAACGACGTCTTGCTTCTATCTTCTTTCTCCATACGAATTTGATTATACCCAGAAAATCCATCCATAAAGGAAAACAGCTCAAATCCCGCCATGCTATCAACCAGGACGTTGATGTGAGGAAGTGGAAATTCATCTTTCAGGCTAGTTCGATTTAGGTCATGATAATCTATGCACACCCTGACCCACCCATCATTTTTCATGACTGGTACAATGTTTACTATCCAATCAAAGTAGTGTGACACTTCGATGAAATCAACTTTTAACAACTTCATGACTTCCTCCTTGATTTTCTTGGATAACTCTGGCTTCATTCTTTTGAGCCTCTGCTTTGTAGGTGGCACATTAGGATCAGTCGGGAGGGCATGCTCAACAATATTAGGATCTAGCCCCGGCATATCAACATAAGTCCAGGCAAATATATCCTGATATTCTTTCAGGAGATTAATCATTTGTTTCGCTTCTAACTTGGAGAGACATGCCCCAATCTTTATTTCCCTAACATTCTGTGCATCGCCCAAATTTATGGTGACTGTTTTCTTCTGTGAATGGCTTAGATTCTTCATGTCGATTCCATTCATGCTTGATCCCTTTTTGATCATCGTCGACATAAGATTCTAAAAGATCTCCCTCATGTGAATCCGAGTCACATGAATCTTTGTCATGATTTTGCATAATGTAATGCCTGCGATGTGATGAGATGAGTTAGAGTGCATTAATAACAAATAAAACACGTGTCATTTGCAAATGATTTTCAAATAATTTTCGGAAAACCGTTTCAAGAGCTCATTCTCATATCCTGAGATTTCCTTGCTCTTGCAAAATTATGAAACTAGGGAGCATGTAGAAGCCTAGCCCTCAATGACCATCATAGAACTAGTTTTGTGTGCTTCCACATGTCCTTAATAAATGTGACATCCTGAAATTCGATCCCGTTTCGATAAAATGAAATGTGCATATCGTCGGCGTGCCTATGGTCCTTTTTCTCTGAGCTGATCACTCACGAGTTAACTAATTTATTGGGTGAAGCCGTTAAGGGATATATCCGCGGTAAAAATCCCTAAAAGCTACCTAATTTGTTAGATTGGACTAAAATCACGTTCGGTCGATTTTAATCATGAAATTTAATTCGGTTTTGGGAATCGAATATTCGAGCGTGTCACAATTCATTTTTAGGACCTTGTCTCATCGTCCCTAAAATTATCGACGAGTCCGAAATTTCAAGAAAGAAATTATCGGAGGAAAAATCAAAGACCGGAAGGCATTAGAAAGGGAAATGGAAAGAGAAAAAAAAATTTAGAATATTATTATTCTTTTTCTTTTTCTCTCTCTCTCTCTCTTTCTCTCTTTCTTTTCTCTCTCTTCTCTCTCCTTCCCTCCCCCTCGTGCGATTCTTTCCCCAGCCGACCGCCCTGGCTGTCTTCCACTTTGCTTTATTTTATTTTATTTCTTTTTTTTTTTACCGGTCAAATCTCTTTCTCTCTCTCTTCTCTCATCCCTCTCTCTCTCTCATCACTCTCTTCTTCCTTCTTCTCAAAGCAAACGAACGAACCAGAAGTTGTAGGAGATCGGAAGCAGAAGCCAGCCACCGTCGCCGCCTGTCCCGCCGCCGCACCGCACGCCCGCCCACGCCGCACGTCCGCCGTTCGCCACCCGTGCGCCGCCCATGCTTGCCGATCCTCCCGCGCGATCCAGCTCCCGTTCGGCCTCTGTTCAGCCACCGTGAGCGGGTGAGCAGGCCACCGAGCCGCCGTCCGGCCTCACCGGAGCCCCGCCTGCTCTCCCGACCTCTTACCGCCCCCAACCCTCTCTCTTTCTCTCTGTTTTGCAGCCGATCCAGCTAAACCGCGAGTGGGTTTCAGCCGGTTCGTGGGCCGTTTTGGGCCGTTCCGGGCCCCGAACCCGGGCCGTGCTTTGGGAAGTTTCGTTCCTCGTGTCGCCGCCGTCGGATTGATCTGACTTGCGCGCGATTTGGTGAGTAATCTCACTAATCCTTGCTTAGTGGACTAATTATGCTTATTGGTTGTTTAGTTGTAATTAATTTGGTTTATGTGTTAGATTAGTATAAATTAGTATTTATTTGTCAATCGTGATTCAAATTAGATAAATTAAATGTGTGTTTAGCAAGTAGACATGGTCTACTATTTATTGAGGGTAGCCCGGGATTTTTCCCGACCCTAATCGGGCTTCAATTGGGCTTTCTGGGCCTAAGTGTAATTTTTGGTATTTAAATATTAATTTACGGAATTAAATTAAATTTGTAGCCCGGGATTTTTCCGACCCTAATCAGGCTTCAATTGGGCTTTCCGGGCCTAAGTGTAATTTTTGGTATTTAAATATTAATTTTCGGAATTAAATTAAACAATTATTTATTGTCCGAAAATTCAACTGGGATGGTTCGAGACCGGAATATTACGCTGGCAACCGTGGTGAAGTCCGTTTATTTAATCGGGCTTTAGTTTGAGCTGAAACGAATTTTTTATATTAATTATTTAATTTTCGAAATTAATTAATTAATTATTTATTTTCAAAAATTCAATTGAGATGGCTAGTGACCAGAATATTATGCTGATAATTGTGGTGAAGTCCGTTTATTTAATCGGGCTTTAATTTGAATTAAATTGAATTTTTAATATTTATTAATTAATTTTCGAAATTAATTAATTAATTATTTATTTTTCAGAAATTAAGATTGAGATGGTTGTTGACCGAAATCTCGTGCCGATTGTCGTGGTGCAGTCCGTTTATTTAATTGAACTCTACGTTGCTTGGAATTAAATAAATTGTGATATTTTAGGATTTACCCTAAATTGATTGAAATTGAATTTTCGATTGGTAGTTGGCTGAGTATGGCTATTTAGCATTTTGAATGCCTTGTTGAGCCGTAAGTGGAGGGAGTGGTGAGAACTAACTAAGCATTTTATTGGCTGAGACTGATCAAGTACGAAGTATAGACAGGCGTGGTTCGGTGATTAAGGATATCACTGTGCGAAAACGGCGCCTTAAAGAACGCACGTAGACTGTCTATGATCTATGACGGGCGTGGTTCGGTGATGAGGAATATCACTGTGTGAAAACGGCGCCTTAAAGAACGCACGTAGACCGTCTGTTATTTACGTCACCTTGGCGGAAGCGCCGCCCGAGAGCATTTGATGTGGCTCTGTTACCGATTTCACTATGGGATGTTATATAGTGTGGAGCGAATGACCTAGGAATGGTCTGACTGACATGTAATCGACCAGTTCGATTGATCAATGATTGATCCGATTGTTGTGGTTTGATTGATTGTTCGTTGTGATTTATGAAGTGTCTATATATAACCTTGAATTACAGGTTGAGACTGAGGCCAAGGTAAGTTCTCTGACTCGTGCTGTGCTTAGGCAATCGAGTAGTGTATTGGTTCCCTAATTGAGTCTTAGTGGGGTAGAACTCGCTGAGACATGGTCTCATCCCAGTTTGGGGAAAACATTTCAGGACCCCGCTAAGGAGCTGAGGAGGAAGAGTCTGTGAAGAAGAAGTATTTTTGGAAGAAGATAATCCCGAGAGGGATCTTGAGTACGATCCAAGTGGACTGAAATGTCATCTTCTTTTGTGACTCCATTTTGATGTGAATAGAGTAAAGTAAAGAGTTGTAAAGAGTGTGGAGTACTTTGGTTTATGTCATGTATAAAGGTTTGGTTGTGGATTTCAATATGAAAGATATGGCCTACTTTTCTATCCCATTGTTTTATTGTATGGGGATTTATAACTGCTTTCGCATGTGCTTAATAAAAAGAAAAGGGTCGGCGATACATAGTCCTGGGATATCACATTTTAAAATCAACCAAGTAGAAGGATGTGTGCGTGCCCGAGGATCAGAGCGTGACAATAAAACATGCATCTATTTTATTGAATGGGAAATGATAAGACAATATTACAACATATACCACCCGAGACCAACGGCTCAAGGTCAGGGGCTTAACAGAGTTTTCATCATAAGAACCTCATACAAGCAAATTGAAATAACAACGAGTTCCCACGCAGGGGAGAAAACATAAAGTAAAAGCTATGCTGACCTAGAACTGCCCTACTCTAAAGGGTCGGTGATGCTCCCAGAGGATTCAACCTCCTCACAAGCTAGGATGGTGCATACAATATCCTCTTCAAATAGCAAGGCTATACTGTCGATAGCTCCATCTTCATCCATCAACGTCTTCGGGGATCTCAGGAGTATTTCCTTCAGTGGGGGAGGAAGAATACTTTGACAACTTTTATCTTTTATAATTCAACCTTCGCGGCCACTTCGGTCTCCACGCTCGCCTCGACCTTCTCAGGTGCCTCGACCTCCACATTTATTGCGGTCTCCTCTATTGCCACGGCCTCCATGCTCTTCGATAAACCCTAAGCCTCTTCTCCTTAAACCTCTTCAAGCCTCGGTAGGCTTTCGAATCCCTTGTCCATGCAAACCCTAGACCACCTCCAGGGTTGTATCCATTTGCCAGCATAATCTTCCCTACAGCCAGGGTCGGCTTGGATAATTCAGGAATGCCTATGCAAGAGCCCATAGGAACATGGATCATAGACACCAGCTTGAGAGTTTGAAAGCTTGATTCTTCTTTGCACTCGGGCTCCACATATGGGATGGCCGTTTTATGCTACACCTTAAAATCCGTTTCCCCATGCACAGTGATAAGTCTATTGCCGACCACAAATTGTACCATTTGGTGGAGGCTAGAAGGAATAGCACCTACCGTGTGGATCCATGGTCTTCCAATAGAAAGTTGAAGGCGGTTGGTATATCTAAGACTTGGAATGGTACTAAGAAAAGCACAAGACCAATAAGTAGTTCCAACTTGATTTCTCCTAACACCTATTTCCTCATCTCATCAAACATGCACACAATGGACTTAGTTGTACATATCATTTCCATCTCAACACTTAAGCGGTGGAGTGTAGCTAATGGACATATATTCAGTGCAGAGCCATTATCAATCAACACTCTAGAGACAACGGTGCTATCGTGCTTCACCGAAATGTGCAATGCCTTTGTGTGATCATGACCATTGGCAGGGAAATCTTCATCAGTGAAAGAGATCCGATCCTTCAATAAGATGGTCCCCACGAACTCCTGTAACTGGATATCATCGATTGTTTCAAGGACATGTACCTTGTTAAGGACCTTTAACAAAGCGTTTCTCTGCTTTTTAGAGGATTGAATTAGCTCCAGGATGGAGATTTGGACCAGCATTTTCTGCAGTTGATTTACTACGTTGAAATAGCTCATTTTCACCACAACTAGGAATAGCTTCATGTCCTCCTCAATCACGGCTTTCTATTCAACTCCTTTGGCAAGTGCATAGCAGCAGCCTAATCGAGTGACAGCATCTACTTCCTTTGTTATGTAATCCCAGTGTACTGCTTTGGTGTTGGATTCCAAGGGAGGTTCTAGCATTATTGCCTTGTCTTTTTCTTGAGGTGGTAGTTCAATCACGACCGGTGTTAGGCCTTCCTCCAAAATTTCAATCTCTAATAATTCCTCGATCATAAGGTCAATCATCATTAGCTCCGTGGTTTCCATCTTGACATCACTAGTGCGATCCTCATCAGGCAATTCTATCACCACCGGGGTTATCATAGCGACTATCCCCTCCTCTTGTGGCATCGGGTTATCCATGCCCCCCATCCGTCAGGGATGATGTCCTTAGGATCATTAAAGAAACTCGAGACAGGCAAATATTTCATTTAGTAGTCATACTTTCCACTTGGTTGACCCAACGTATTGACCATTTCTCTTTTTTCACACATCTTCTCTAGGAAGTCATGGCTCCAAAAGGTTCTCTTAGCGCCCGTTTTCGAGACGTTTTCTATGACAACGCGTTCACCCTCCTTTGGGAAAGAAGGCTCAATTTTCTCCATTTCACGAGCGCAAGTAGTATTACGGGATGATGAGCTAATCATGGATGGTGCTGTCATAGGTAGTAGCCCTTCTTCTCCATTAACATTTCAGATTACCCCCATGCCTATCATTTTATGGATACATTCTAATTTTTCTTCCACAGTTATGTCCTCCCCTCTTTCATAATGCCTAGCTAGCTCGAGGGCTTCATACAGTCTAGGGACATCCACCACAATGGGTTGCTCATTCACTTGCACTTCCCCAAGAATCACATTCACTCCTTCAGCGTGAGAGAGCAAAGGGTTTTGTTGCACATTAGGCATAGCTTCTTTGAAGGTCAACTTTTCTTTATCCAATAGGTTCTGAACTTTCAATTTCATTGCGTAGCAATTATCGACATCATGCCCCCTTTCTCCCATGTGGTATTCGCATGTCTTGGTCACATCGAAACCTGGGAATCTTAAGGGATTGTCTCTAGGCACCTCCTTGGCTACCAATCTCTTTTCGAGAAGGATATGTAACAATTTCGATATAGCTCGGGGTAGAGGTGTGAATTCCCTTTAGGGAAACTTCTTGCTTCGGTCAAATCCCTATGACGCATTTCCTTGCATGGCTTTAGGCCTTTGTGAAGGCATCGACAATGATTTAGGTGCAGATGGCTCTTGGACAAATGTCACTTCAACTGCCGTCTCCTTGTCCTTCCTTGCTGGGAACTTTTTGCTATTCCCAATAGGTTTTCTTCCATGAACTATTGCCCATTCAACTCCTTCGTCAACATCCACTAGCTGTGAAAATGTTTGGCACCCAGAGTACACTAATCCCTGGAAATATTCAGATGGCAGAGTCCTCAAGAAAAACTGCCTCATTTCTTTCTCACTCAGTGGAGGCTTCACTTGTGATGTTATCGTTCTCCACCTCTGGGTGAACGCTTTAAACGATTCATATCTCCTCTTTTTCAATCCGAACTAGCTCTTCTCTTGTAGGGACAATCTCAAAGTTGAATTTATATTGCTATAAAAACTTGTCGGCAAGATCCTCCCATCTAGTGAGCTCTTCAATATCCAGTGTGATAAACCACGGCAAGGCAGGGCCGTCTAAGCTATCTTGGAATGTATGTATGAGGAGCGGGACATTATCGGAGTAATGAGCCATCTTCCTCAAGTAGTATTTGAGGTGAGTTTTGGGGCAGCCGGTGCCATCATACTTTCTCATGAATTCTAGCTCCTTGAAAATCTCAGGCAATTTTACTTTGGCCTATAGGGTTAGTTTGTCCACTCCTTTCATCTCATATCCTTGAAGGACACAAAGTCGTTCCTCCATTTTGGCCAAAAGTCTTGCACTTTCTTCATCGAAGTAGACGGCAGGTCCCTCCTTTGGAGGTGGATCAAGATTGACGATTACTAGCATAACAAAAGGGGCTTCATAAGAAGCACCTTTTTCAGCAGGATCGGTGATATGTGACTCTCCAGTTGAGGGTGGAGTGTATCCCGACTAAGCGGGTGTGACATCCTGATTTTCGACCCTGTTTCGATAAGATAAAATGGACTTTTCATCAACGCGCCTAAAGCTTTTTTTCTCTGAGTTGGCCACTCATGAGATAACTTGTCACGTCCCGATCCTCAGGCACGCACACATCCGTCTCACTTGGTCGATTTTATAATGCGATATCCCAGGACAATGTATCGCCGACCCTTTCAATTTTATGCACATGCGGAAGCAGTTAAAATCCCCAGACAATAAAACGATGGGATAGAAAAGCAGAGTCATATTTTTCATACTGAAATTTATAACCAAACTTTTATACAAACCACAAATCACTTCATAACTATTCACATCAAAAAGGAGATCTCAAAAGAAGATAGGATCTCAATCCATCCAGATGATATTCAAGGCCCCTCTCGGGACTATCTTCTTCTTCCAAAAATCTTTCTCTTCAGATCTCACCTCCGAGTTCTCCTTCTCGGATTCCTCCTCCTCAGCTCTTCAGCGGGGTCCTGAAATGGTTTCCCCAAACTGGGATGAGACTACGTCTCAGCAAGTTCTACCCCACTAAGCCCGATTAGTAAACCATTATACTAAAGGCTGCCTAAACACGCACAGGGCAAAGGACTTACCTTGGCCTGTGATCCCACCTGCAAGTCAGTACAATTCACAATAGGCACCCATTTACTTCAAACAAATCGAACCAGTCGATTACATGTCATACAAATCAATCCCCACTATGGGATATTTAAAAGCTAGGCCACGTGCATTCTCCAGGACGACCTTCCAAGTCTCCGAGTTCACGTGCCTCGAACCTTGGGCCACGTGCATTCTCTAAGGCGACCTCTTCGCCAAAGTGATACATCAAGTCACCGAGCCCACGTGCCATTTTAGATGCTATTCTCAAATACTGGACCCACGTGCATTCTCTAAGGCACTCAATTGCCAAGGTGACACATCAAATCACCGAGCCCACGTGTCTTTTTTTTTTACGATGCCTGGGCCCACGTGCATTCTTTTAGGTGCTATCTCACCAAAGTGATGCATCAATTCACCGAGCCCACGTGCCCTTTTAGATGCCAAACTCTGTCACCGAGCCCACGTGCATTCTCCAGGAGGACATACCGAGTCTCCGAGCCACGTGCATTCTCTCAGGCGACCTTTTCGCCAAGGTGACATATTCAACCACTGAACTCACGTGCATTCTCCAGGTGACATTCCAATTGACCGAGCCCACGTGTCCTCTTTCAAGTGGTTACCAATTTACTTTCAATATCGACAACCAATGCCCAACGATTTCTCAATCAAATAATTAAATCAACTCAACAAAGCATTATAAATACTGAATAACATACTTGGCCATTTACTAATCAACAATTCAATCTCAATCAATTCCAATCAATTTAGGGTAAATCCCTAAAATATCACAATTTATTCAATTCCATACAACGTGGAGCTCAAATAAATAAACGGACTGCGCCACAACGATCAGCACGAGATTTCGGTCGTCGGCCATCAAAATCTTAATTTCTGAAAAATAATTAATTAATTTATTAATTTCGAAAATTAAATAATTAATATTAAAAATTCAATTTAGCTCAAAATAAAGTCTGATTAAATAAACGGACTTCACCACGATCATCAGCATAATTTTCCGGTTCCGAACCATCTCAGTTGAATTTTCGGAAAATAAATAATTATTTAATTTAATTCCGAAAATAATATTTAAATACCAAACTTTTTTCACTTAGGCCCGAAAAGCCTAATTGGAGCCCACTAAGGGTCGGGAAAAATCCCGAGGCACTTCCAATAATTAGTAGACCATGTCTACTTGCTAATTACACGTTCAATTTATCTAATTCGCATCACAATTGGCTAATAATTGCTAATTTAATCTAATCTAACAACCTAAACATAATTAATTAAATATAAACCAACCATAAGCATAATTAGCCACTAATCCTGGATTAGTGAGATTACTCACCAAATTGCGCGCAAATCGGATCAATCCGACGGCGGCGACGCGAGGAATGATTGTTCCCAAAGCACGGCTCAGGTTCGGGGCCGGGAAACGGCCCAAAAGCGGGCCCGAAGTCGCTGAAACCCACTCCGTGGGCTTGCTGGACGGGGCTGATTGGGCCTGCTCCGGCGGCTAGGGCGGTGAGGGAAGCCGGCGGAGGGTGAGGGGGTCGCGGGGAGGTCGGCGGGGGCTAGGCGGTGGCCGGAGGTGGCCGGACGGCGGCTGGTCGGTGCGGAACAGGGCGGCAAAACAGGCTGGGCCGAGCGGGAGAGGGACGCTGGCGCGCGCGCGGACGGCGGGACGGCGGCGGGCGCACGGGCGCGGGTGCGGGCGGCGGTGTGACGGCGGGGACGAGCGGCTCCATCGAGCTGCAGCCGTGTGGCTTCTTCTTCCTCGTTTGTGGTTTTCACGAGCGAGAAACGAAGGGAAGGGGAAGCCTTCGGTCACGTGGGGGAAAAAGTGGGAGAGAAGAGAGAGGAGAGAGAGGGAAGACATAAGGGAGAGAAGAGATAAGAGAGAGAAAGTGAGTCGGTGGGTGGGGCGTCCGCACGAAAGGGAGGGGAGAGGAGAGAGGAGAGAGAAAGAAAAGAGAGAAAAAGAAAGAAAAGAAAAGAGAGGGAGAGAGAGGGAAAAAGAAAAGGAAATACATAGCATAATTTTTTTCTCTTTTCCTTTTCCTTTCTATTTTCTTTTGGTCTTCAATTTTTCTTCCGATAATTTCTTTCTTGAAATTTCGGACCCGTCAATAAATTGACGAGCGATGAGACAGGATCCTAAAAATAAGAATTATGACGCGCTTAAAATTCGATTCCCAAAATCGAGTTCAATTTCGTGGTTAAAAATCGATCTAAAGTGATTTTAGCTCAATCCAACCAATTAGGTAGCTTTTAGGGATTTTACAGCTGATACATCCCTTAACGGCTTCACCCAATAGGTTAGTTAACTCGTGAGTGATCAGCTCGAGAGAAAAAGAGCCATAGGCACGTCGACGAAATGCCCATTTCACTTTATCGAAACGGGGTCGAATTTTAGGATGTCACAACTCTTCCCCTCTTATAAAAATTTCGTCCTCGAAATTTAAACCATTACACTTTGTTCAAAAAGGCAGGGGTACAACTGTCTCATCGATTCTTCAGTCTCCCAAGTCGCTCCTTCAGTGCCGTGGTGTTGCCAGACCACTTTGACCAACGGGATGGTCTTTGTACGCAGAACTTGCTCTTTACGATCGACAATCTGAACCAGGCTTTCAACGTATGACACACGGTCATCCACGTCCAATTCCTCGAAATTGAGCACGTGGGTCGGGTCAGGCTCGTACTTCCTTAACATCGACACGTGAAAGACGTCATGCACTTGCGCCAATCTTGGCGGCAACGCAAGACGATACGCTAGGTTTCCGATTCTTTCAAGAATCTCAAACGGACCTACGTACCTCGGACTCGGTTGCCTTTCTTACCAAAGCGCGAAGTTCCCTCATTGGTGACACTTTCAGAAAAACGTGATCACCAACTTGGAATTCCAAAGACCTTCGGCGCTTATCTGCATAACTTTTCTGCCTGCTCTGCGCTGTCTTCAATTTGTCTCTAATCACTGCCACGGCATCTACTGATTGCTGAACCAACTCTGGGCCTGTTATCTTCCTTTCTCCGACTTCATCCCAACACACTAGAGTTCTGCATGCTCTGCCATACAACGCTTCAAATGGAGCCATCTTGATGCTCTGCTGATAACTATTGTTGTAGGCGAATTCCACCAGATGAAGCTGATCCTCCCAACTTCCTTTGAAGTCTATTACACACGCTCTCAGCATGTCTTCAAGAGTCTGAATCGTCCTTTCAGACTGGCCATCCGTATGAGGATGATATGCCGTACTGTACTAAAGCTTTGTGCCCAAAGCACTCTGCAAGCTCTTCCAAAAAGCAGCAGTAAACCTCGAGTCTCTATCGGATGTTATTGTAATCGGCACTCCATGCATACGAACCACTTTTGCACATACAGGTCTGCATGTCTATCCAGACTCAGGTCCTTTCGAACTGCGATGAAGTAAGCCGACTTTGTCAGCCTGTCGACTACTACCCAAATCGAATCATTTCCCCTTTGACTCCTTGGTAGTCCAGTCACAAAGTCCATCGTGATATGCTCCCATTTCCACTATGGGATCGCGAGAGGTTGCAAAAAGTCCTCCGGCTTGCAATGCTGGGCTTTTGCTAACGACAAGTCAAACACTTGGCCACATGCTTGGCGATGTCCGCCTTCATACTTGACCACCAATAGTGTTGACGCAAATTCTGATACATCTTAGTGCTTCCAAGATGAATGCTGTAATTGCTACGATGTGCTTCAGATAAAATTTCTTCTCTAAGCTCTACATCATCAGGTACAACCAAACGTCCACGAAGCCTCAGTACCCCATCATCAGAAACTTGAAAATCAGCCTTTCTTTTATCAGTATCCTCTTGAAGAATTTTCTGTACGTCTGGATCTGTCGGTTGAAGTTGCTTGATTCTGACCTGGACATCCGGTTCAATTTTGAGGGTGGCCATAAAACTTGAGAGGTGGCTTACCTCAAATTTGAATTCCGAATCTCGAGCTCTCTCGATTAAGTTCCACTCCTTAACCAAGATCCGTGCCACTGAAGACTTCCGACTCAATGCATCGGCGACCTTGTTCGCCTTTCCCGGGTGATATAAAATATCACAGTCGTAGTCTTTCAACAATTCCATCCATCGCCGTTGTCTCATGTTCAACTCCTTCTGAGAAAACAAATACTTGAGACTCTGATGGTCCGTAAAGATCTGAAACTTTTCCCCACACAAGTAGTGCCTCCAAATCTTCAACGCAAATATGATGGCTGCGAGTTTTAAGTCATGCATCGGATAATTCAATTCATGAGGTCTCAACTGCCGGGAAGCGTATGCAACAACTCTGCCATGTTGCATCAGCACGCAACCCAATCCCCTGAATGACGCATCACTATAGATCTCGAATCCTCCAGGACCAGATGGAATCGTCAGCACAGGTGCGGTAGTCAGCTTTTCCTTCAGCTCTTGGAAACTACGCTTGCACTTGTCTATCCATATAAACTTCTCATTTTTCTTTGTGAGTTTTGTCAGAGGCGACGCTATCGATGAGAATCCTTCCACAAACCGTCTGTAATAACCTGCTAACCCCAGAAAACTTCTGATCTCTGTCACTGATGTCGGTCTCGGCCACTTGATCATGGCTTCTATCTTGCTCGGGTCGACGGAGATTCCTTCTCCGGAAATCACATGACCTAAGAACGCAACACGAGTCAACCAAAACTCGCATTTGCTAAACTTAGCATATAGCTGATGAGTTCTTAAGGTCTGAAGCACTAATCTCAAATGATTCTCGTGCTCTTCATTACTTCTCGAATAGACCAGGATATCATCTATGAACACGATTACAAACTAATCTAGATATTCCTTGAACACTCTGTTCATCAAATCCATAAAGGCAGCCGGAGCATTCGTCAATCCAACGGCATCACTTTGTGAACTCGTAATGACCATACCGAGTACGAAATGCTGACTTAGGAATATCCTCTTTCCGAATCCTCAGCTGATGATATCCTGTCCTCAAATCGATCTTCGAGAATATTAACGCCCCTTGCAATTGATCAAACAAGTCATCTATCCTCGGCAATGGATACTTGTTCTTGATCATTACTTGATTGAGCTGCCGATAGTCGATGCACAAACGCAATCAACCATCTTTCTTCTTAACAAACAGAACTGGTGCTCCCAAGGCGATGCACTAGGACGAATAAATCCTTTATCCAGTAACTCTTGCATCTGCACCTTCAGTTCCTTCAACTCAGATAACGCCATTCGGTAAGGTGCCTTTGAGATCGGTTCTGTCCCTGGTGCTAGCTCAATTACAAATTCAATCTCTCTTTCTGGCGGTAACCCTGGCAATTCTTTTGGAAAGACATCTGGAAACTCTTGTACCACTGCAATATCTTCCATTTTTAGCTCTTCAACTGTCGTATCCACGACAGTCGCTAAGTACCCTCGGCAACCCTCGTCTAACAAACGAGCTGCTTCCGGCGACGAGATTAAGGAAATCGAAGGTCCTCCTCGATTCCCGACAAACTCGAAGCTCTTATCCCCTAATGGGTCAAACTGAATCGCCTTACGATAGCAATCCATTTTAGCTCGTTGATTGGTGAGCCAGTCCATGCCAATTATCAAATCAAAATCATACATGGCTAGGACTAACAAGTCAATTTTCCCCACTCGCTCACCAATCTCTAACTTGCACCCCGAACATCCCAAAGCAGCAATAACTTTATCTTTCAAAGGTGTAGATATGCAAATTGCCGATTCCAACAATACAGGATTCAATCCTAGCATCCTAACATATTGCTTAGCAATGAAGGAATGGGTTGCTCCCGAATCAAACAAAGCATAAGCAGGTTGGTCGTTGAGTGAGACCGTACCTGTAATCACGCTAGGCGCAGCTTCTACCTGACCTTGGGTAATCGCGTACACAGTGCCCTGAGCTGGAGGTCTCTGCTGTCCTCCTTGCGGTGCATTTTGAGGGGCATGCCCTCCTATCTGTCTCATCGGTGGTGGTGGCAGCGGCAGCAACTGAGGTTGTCCTCTTTGCTTCTTTGGACAAAATCTGGCTATGTGGCCCTGTTGGCCACATTCAAAGCATGCACCCGTCCTAGCTGGGCACGGTCCTGCCCCATGTCTTCTCCCACAGAAGCGACACTCATTAGTCCTAATAGGTCCTGACCTATTAAATCCACTCTTCTTGCTGGGCGGACTTTGGAATCTATTTCCAAACATCGGCCTCTTCCCTTGACGGATGTTGTCTCTGTGCGAGCTAAACCTCGATCGAGATGAGGCTGCTTGCTTCGATATACCTCTCTCTATCATCTGAGCCCGACGGTAGACTTCACGATAATCTACCAAATCCAATGGTAATAGAGGTTGTTTCAGTTCTGTATGAAGACCATTCCTAAATCTCCGAGCTTTCTCCTCGGGGTCCTCGATCAATCTTGGGGCATACGCGAGATAGTTCGGCGAACTTAACCCCATACTCGATCGACAATCATCGATCCTTGGCGAAGGCGTTGGAACTCCTCCATCTTCAACTCTCGGGCAGCACTCGAAAAATATTGATCATTAAAGGCTTTGAGGAAGGTGTTCCACACCCTTGGTACTCCTTCCGGGAACACAGCATCCTTGGTGGCTCTCCACCAAATGTTGGCATTATCTTGAAGTTGATACACAGCTAGTATCACCTTTTCTTCTTCATTACACGTCAAGACTGCGAATGCTTTCTCCATATCTTGTACCCACTGTGATGCAGCCTCAGGGTCTCCAGTACCCCTAAATCTTGGTGGATCTAGCCTTCGAAAGTGCCCCACTAACTTACTTATTGGTCTTTCTGCAACCACTATTCCTGGCTAACCTTCAACGATCACTTCAGGAGGAACTATGGCAGGTGCGACTGTGGGTGCGGTGGTAGGAGCGGCCGAGCAGCGGTGGCGGCGCCTACGGCATTAGCGGCGGCTTGAGCGGCGGCTTCAACTGTAGTGGCTTGCTGATCAATTCTATTACCCATTGCTTCCAAAACACGCAAGATCCCATCCACCCTGGGATCATTAGGGGCTGTTACCCCGACATCTACGACAGGTGGATTCACTCCACTCGCGCTAGCTGTGTCTTGGCGCTCGACCACGTCCACCTCGGGTTCCGACACGAGTCGGAGCTCTACCCGAATAACGGCCCTGCGGTCCTCTTTGCGGGAGTTCTCGGCTCTGATCGCTCATGGTGTAGCTTTACTCAACTAACACTTGTTTCCAATTCAACACCGAATTAGAAACAGAGCGATCCAAACAACAAACAATTTTAGCACTTAGCTAACACAGACATGCACTAGCATGAATTTAAAGGCCATCCTACTAACTATCCCATTAACCATCGCTCCTTATCACTCCAATCTTGAACCTCACTCTGATACCACTTAAACTAGATGTCACGCCCCGATCCTCAGGCACGCACACATCCGTCTCACTTGGTCGATTTTATAATGCGATATCCCAGGACAATGTATCGCCGACCCTTTCAATTTTATGCACATGCGGAAGCAGTTAAAATCTCCAGACAATAAAACGATTGGATAGAAAATGAGAGTCATAGTTTTCATACTGAAATTTATAACCAAACTTTTATACAAACCATAAATCACTTCATAACTATTCACATCAAAAAGGAGATCTCAAAAGAAGATAGGATCTCAATCCATCTAGATGATATTCAAGGCCCCTCTCGGGACTATCTTCTTCTTCCAAAAATCTTTCTCTTCAGATCTCACCTCCGAGTTCTCCTTCTCGGATTCCTCCTCCTCAGCTCTTCAGCGGGGTCCTGAAATGGTTTCCCCAAACTAGGATGAGACTACGTCTTAGCGAGTTCTACCCCACTAAGCCCGATTAGTAAACCATTATACTAAAGGCTGCCTAAACACGCACAGGACATATGACTTACCTTAGCCTCAGATCCCACCTGCAAGTCAGTACAATTCACAATAGGCATCCATTTACTTCAAACAAATCGAACCAGTCGATTACATGTCATACAAATCAATCCCCACTATGGGATGATTAAAAGCTAGGCCACGTGCATTCTCTCGGGACGACCTTCCAAGTCTCCGAGTTCACGTGCCTCGAACTCTTTGCCACTGGGCCACGTGCATTCTTTAAGGCGACCTCTTCGCCAAAGTGATACATCAAGTCACCGAGCCCACGTGCCCTTTTAGATGCTATTCTCAAATACTGGACCCACGTGCATTCTCTAAGGCACTCAATTGCCAAGGTGACGCATCAGATCACCGAGCCCATGTGTCCTTTTTACGATGCCCGGGCCCATGTGCATTCTCTTAGGTGCTATCTCACCAAAGTGATGCATCAATTCACCGAGCCCACGTGCATTCTCCAGGAGGACATACCGAGTCTCCGAGCCACGTGCATTCTCTCGGGCGACCTTTTCGCCAAGGTGACATATTCAACCACCGAACTCACGTGCATTCTCCAGGTGACATTCCAATTCACCGAGCCCACGTGTCCTCTTTCAAGTGGTTACCAATTTACTTTCGATATCGACAACCAATGCCCAACGATTTCTCAATCAAATAATTAAATCAACTCAACAAAGCATTATAAATAGTGAATAACATACTTGGCCATTTACTAATCAACAATTCAATCTCAATCAATTCCAATCAATTTAGGGTAAATCCCTAAAATATCACAATTTATTCAATTCCATACAACGTGGAGCTCAAATAAATAAACGGACTGCGCCACGATGATCAGCATGAGATTTCGGTCGTCGGCCATCAAAATCTTAATTTCTGAAAAATAATTAATTAATTTATTAATTTCGAAAATTAAATAATTAATATTAAAAATTCAATTTAGCTCAAAATAAAGTCTGATTAAATAAACGGAATTCACCACGGTCATCAGCATAATTTTCTGGTTCCGAACCATCTCAGTTGAATTTTCGGAAAATAAATAATTATTTAATTTAATTCCGAAAAATAATATTTAAATACCAAAAATCCACTTAGGCCCGAAAAGCCTAATTGGAGTCCACTAAGGGTCGGGAAAAATTAGTAGAGGCACTTCCAATCACAATTGGCTAATTGCTAATTTAATCTAATCTAACAACCTAAACATAATTAATTAAATCTAAACCAACCATAAGCATAATTAGCCACTAATCCTGGATTAGTGAGATTACTCACCAAATTGCGCGCAAATCGGATCAATCCGACGGCGGCGACGCGAGGAACGATTGTTCCCAAAGCACGGCTCGGGTTCGGGGCCGGGAAACGGCCCAAAAGCGGGCCCGAAGTCGCTGAAACCCACTCCGTGGGCTTGCTGGACGGGGCTGATTGGGCCTGCTCCGGCGGCTAGGGCGGCGAGGGGAAGCCGGCGGAGGGTGAGGGGGTCGCGGGGGAGGTCCGGCGGGGCTAGGCGGTGGTCGGAGGTGGCAGGACGGGGGCTGGTCGGTGCGGAACAGGGGCGAAACAGAGCTGGGCCGAGCGGGAGAGGGACGCCTAGGCTCGCGCGGACGGCGGGATGGCGGCGGGTGCACGGGCGCGGGTGCGGGCGGCGGTGCGACGGCGGGACGAGCGGCTCCGTTGAGTTGCAGCCGTGTGGCTTCTTCTTCCTCGTTTCTGGTTTTCATGAGCGAGAAACGAAGGGAAGGGGAAGCCTTCGGTCACGTGGGGGAAAAAGTGGGAGAGAAGAGAGAGGAGAGAGAGGGAAGAGATAAGGGAGAGAAGAGATAAGAGAGAGAAAAGTGATTCAGTGGGTGGGGCGTCCGCACGAAAGGGAGGGGAGAGGAGAGAGGAGAGAGAAAGAAAAGAGAGAAAAAGAAAGAAAAGAAAAGAGAGGGAGAGAGAGGAAAAAGAAAATGAAATGCATAATTTTTTCTTTTCTTTTCCTTTTCCTTTCTATTTTCTTTTTGGTCTTCAATTTTCTTCCGATAATTTCTTTCTTGAAATTTCGGACCGTCAATAAATTGATGAGCGATGAGACAGGATCCTAAAAATAAGAATTATGACGCGCTTAAAATTCGATTCTCGAAATCGAGTTCAATTTCGTGGTTAAAAATCGATCAGACGTGATTTTATCTCAATCCAACCAATTAGGTAGCTTTTAGGGATTTTACAGCTGATACATCCCTTAACGGCTTCACCCAATAGGTTAGTTAACTCGTGAGTGATCAGCTGAGAGAAAAAGGGCCATAGGCACGTCGACGAAATGCCCATTTCACTTTATTGAAACGGGGTCGAATTTTAGGATGTCACATAACTAGTCTATTAGGTGAAGCTGTTAAGGAATCTAAATACGACAGACTTGAGAATTCAATGAGAAATCGATAGCTCGACCATGCTAATTTGCAAGGGTCAATATGGCACCGTTAAAATTGATTGGAGACCGGAGATAGGTTAATTTGACAAAGGCATGTAATTAAATTGTGGGTGATTCCATCTAATTGCAAAATTCGTGTCGAACGGCACTAAACCGATTTTTCTATCAAATATGTACCTTGTGCCCATAATTGAAACGTTGAGATTTTCACGACAATTGAGAGTCGCCTATGAGTCGAAGATGCACGTGTGGATCAAAAATAATCGACCACAGGTCAAGCACGTTAAAAATTCCTAAAAGCTACCCGGTAGATTAGGTCATGCTAAAATTGTGTCCGATCGAAATTAACCACGAAATTGAATTCGGTTCTGGGAATTGGACGTTTGAGCATGCTACGATTCATTTATAGGATGTCGCCTCGTCTTTCGGAGAAATTTCGTCGAGTCCAGGACTTTTCAAAAAAAATTGGATTTTGGATAAATTGGAAAATGAAAGTAAAATTCGGATCGGAGCAGGGTTTGGCTAATTTGCTGTCCAAAATTAGTTATTTGTGGGAATTTATTTGCAAGAAAGTAATAGGGGACCAAAGGGATGAGCATGAGGACTCTGGGGACCAAGACATGATGATATTGGATATTTTCTTTGACTTTCAAGGCATTGTTCCCTCCCCTCTTGCGTTGCCTACCTCAGCCGATCACCACAGCTGCTTCTTCTTTCCATTTCACGTCTGTGCACACCTCAAGCTTTCCTCCATTTCCTCTCTACCGTTGACCTTCTCTGCTGGTTTGCTGGTGTTGTTTCCCATCATTTTAATTGTTGCTACATCATCATCCATCGCCACTCCATTCCTAGCATCCCCATTCCACCAACTTGCCACCTCACTCCCCTCATTTCAGCCCCCGATGCATCCCCTCTCCACCAGATCTGCTCCTGGTCGCTGCACCCCTTCATTTTTCTCTTTTCTTTGTTACCATACAAACCCCCACCAGCGACAAAACCCTCCCCTCTCGCCTACACACGTCAACTCCCACTTCCTCCCTTTTCCCCCTTGCCGTGCTGCCACACGCCCGCACCCACACCACTCTTCCTCCTCTACAACCCACGCGACTTCACCCCCTGCCAACACTCCCTCAACTATTCCACTTCACTGCCTAGTCAACTCCTCGTAGCGTCATCACCCAGCATCTTCCCCTCCACGGTTGCCGCGCCACCAAAGACAGCCCAACCCTCGATCTAGCTCAACTCAAGAACAAATCTCAGCTTGTTACACCATTTTCAGCCCGGTCTGAGCCTCTTTTGGTGTTGCCTTAGGTCTGAGTTTCGGCCACCATCGCGCCACCATCACCGTGAATAAGTTTTTGTGCTAAACCAGTAAGTTTACCTCCTAATCCCTATTTAGGATGCTAATGACACTTATAGGTGGATTAGTGATTAAGTAGTGGATTAGTTTAGGCTTAGAAAGGGTTAAGGGTTAAATTAGTTCGTATAATTAGTTATTTAGTTAATTAGTTACATTAATTAGGTGGTTAGTGACTTTAGGTAATTAGTTGGTAGGTTAGATTGGTTAATTAAGTTACTTATGTGGTTAGATTAGTGTATATAGCTTAATTAGGCATTTATTTAATTATTTATTATTTTTCGAAAATTATACCGGGATAGTCAATTGTCGAAATTTCATGCTAATTGTCGTGGTGCAATTAATTTGTACAATTGATTGTTAGATTGTGCAATTGAGTGATGATTGTGATTTTTGATTTATAATTTCAAAATTCTGGATTTTTGGTATTTAATCAAAAAATAACAGGTGTCGGTTTTTGATACCAAATTTTTTTTAAGTACTATATAAAATAGTGGGATTTTTAAAAGAAAGAATATCGCTTTTTATGGTTCAGTTTAACTGTGTACCCATAAACAATTATTTTACTAGGTGTTTTTAATATGAAGAAAATAGGCCAAGTACATTATCTTAATTGAGGCATTTGAGTACAAAGCACAATGTTCTTGGCCGAGATTGGATGGTCGTGTGATGGTTATGAGAACCCATCCCCGATATGCGTTGAGTGGACGATGCTCCTATATGGAATGCCCCACATCAACGGATGTTAGATCGTGGTTGAGGCTGGACCAAAGCTCCTTCAGGAATGCCATCTAAAGGTAGACGTTGACGTGCTCAATCGATGAAACGATGCCCGATTACGCCGGAAGACTGCTAAACATCGAGTAGGCCATACCCGTGGAACTGTAATCAATTGGAACGTATGAATGTGTGTTTCAACCGCACCTGATTATGGGATGAAATAGTGTGGCATGGAATGAGACGTGTCATAACGATTTGGCCTTATAATCAGGACCCCTGTGCTTGATTGATTTGAAAGTGAGATGTTCCAATTGATGGGTACATTTATTATATGCATATATTTTATGAACCGTACTAATGAGCAGGGAGGTGTTCAGGCAAGGTAAGCATTATTCGATGTGTGTATAAGTTACCTCTAGGCGTATTAGCTTCCTAATCGAGGTTTAAGGCGTGAACTCGCTAAGACATTGTCTCACCCCGTCATGGGTTTAACTTTTCAGGTCCTTAGATGGAGGCACGCCATCTGCGTTACGGGGTCTCGAGGGAGGTAGACTTCCAGCGTTCCTATTTCCCAGTTCCTGGGACTAGCATGACCTGTGAGTTTGTTGAGTTCACTGTTTGGGTTGATGAGGGCCTACCCCACTTGCTACCTCATCGTTTCAAGATGTGGTACCTTCACAAGCCCGATGGGAGTCGGGAAGGTCCTTTGGTTGGTTTTGACGGGCCCCCCGTTGGGATAAGAGAGTGGGAGATAGGGCACCCTTTGGATATCGACACCCCTGATGGTGCCGTAGAAGACCTAGAGCCAGAGACTGGAGAGTCCGGAGTTTGAGTGGCTCCGTAACCCTTTTTTTATCTAGACTCTTGTACATGAACCCTAGAGTTGGCCTCTGTGTATAAACTAGCTTGTTTATAAAAGTGTGGTTTGTTTTATATGGTTGTCATGTTTTTCTATCCCATGTTGATTGTTGTTTGAGGATTGGTTATTTCGTTTCTGCTTGTGCATGAATCGATTGGGTCAACGACACATCCTAGGAACGTCGCAAATTTTATCAACCACTAAGGGATGTGCGCGCGCTCGAGGTTAGGGGCATGACAGCGAGAGTAGAGGCTCCAGCTACAGCCATGACTAGAGGCTCTTTGATTTTTTTGACTTATCTCGGCCATCAAGGCAATAAATTGAGCCAGCTAGTTCTCCATGTTGGCCATGCGTATACTGAGATCCTCGTTCTACATTTTGACCTTTTTGTGAGTATGGATTAGAGATCTCCGCTTAGCCATGTTGATAGCGACAATGGGGGCCGGCTCAAGCGAGCTGCGACAGCACCGCACTTGAGGGCTCGTGGCTCCCTTTCTTCCTTGACTTTGGCGACGCAACTTCAAGGACCCAACTTATTGACATCTAGATGGGAAGGGGGGAGATAAAGAGAGAGAGAGAGAGAGAGGTGGCGGAGGCTCTAAACAACTAGTCCAAGGGTGGGCTTCAGTCAGGCGTTTCATCAAATAGAGGGCACAAACTAAAGAGCTAGGGATTTTCGACTTGGCCAAGGCCTGAGCGGGAACCTAGAGAACTAACGGACCACACCGGACCGTCAAGCAAGGCAACAGGGACGAGTAGGGGCTGGAGCTCACTTGAATTGGCCGGGATGAGCTTCAACCAGCTCATTTCTAGAGACGCACACCAAGTGCTTGATGAAAGGCCTACCTAGGTTCTAGCGGAAATGGCGGCAATCGGCGGCGGTTAGGCATTCTGGGAGGTCCTCAGCTCCTTGGCTGACCTCCACAAGCTCTGTCTTCTTCCTTTTTCCTCTCGTTTTCGCTCTTTCTCTCTCGATTCTCTCTCGGTCCCCCTTGTTCTCTTTTTTTCTCCCGTTTTTCTTCTGTAGGTCCCCACGAAGACCCTTGCCGTGCCAACTGCCCTTGCCGGCCTGATTTACGACCGCTAGCTCCAATCGATCGTCCCTCTAATTCAGCTGTTCCCCCGCTCCCTCTACTGTTGTTGCTTTTCTTCTTTTTTTGCAGGCACGTGCAAAGGACTACAAGAGGAGGATGACCAATTGGTGGGCCGTGCGAGAGAGGCTGAACGGGAGAGAAGGCCGGATCGGGCCCAACGTGAGGGAAGGAGAAAAGGAAGGCTGGGCCACAAGTGGGAGAAAGAAAAGGAAGGGGACGGGCTGGGCCAAGGCCGAATCTGGCCTGACCCAACCCAACCCCTAAGGTTTTTTTTTTTAATAAAATAATAATAATTTTTTAAAAATTTTTAGCCACTAATTCCTAATTTTCTAAATAAATCTGTAAAATTTAGGTGTCAACAATGATTTATAAGACAAAGTGAGTGGGCATCTACCTTTTATTTTATCCATCCATGCGCAAGTCAAGTCCCTTCCATTGTATATTAGCAAAACATCTTGGCAAGTCTCCATGCCGCGGTCTTCTTCTTGGTTGTCTTATGTTGTACATTGTGTAAGTCCCATTGCCAACGGCAAAGAACAGAAAAATTAGCCAATCAATGCTAGATTTATTGTACGTGTGCTAATTTAGTCATTAGTATTCCAACTTTGCCAATTGAGTGATAAACTTTTGTACGAAATTCCATTATAGTGCTTTTGGATAATTTGTGCCATCTTATGTCACAAACCGTCACGTCATTGATTTCTTGCGAAAATTGGCTGTATACTGGAATTGTTAAGATGATTAGGATTAAATTGGCAAAATCAAAAAGTTTAGTACTGAAATAGCATCCACACAATAGATTTAGAACTAATTGATATTGCTAGTATGAGTACCTAGAGGGGGGGTGAATAGGTGCCTAAACAATTTATCGATATACAGAAGCGATTCTTAACATATGATAGAAAGTAAATTCTCTCTTAATTAACAAAATGAAATACGATTGAGGTAGAGAGAGTGAGGAAGAGAAAATTGAACACAGGATTTATAGTGGTTTGGCTTATTCCAAGCCTACGTCCACTCTTCCGCACTGACAGCCCACCGGCTGGATTTCACTATGATCAAAAGAGAAGTTACAGCACAGCTTTGCCTTGATTCCACAGTGTAGATGTTTTACCACACCTCCTCAAGGTCTCTCACAAATATAGACTCTCTTTTGTATACAAGTATTCGCTCAAAGGATTTATCTAAACAAATAGGAGCTTCAGACTTTGGAATTCTTCTATCGCGCACACCTCGAACAACTAAGAACGTCTTCCTTATATACTCCTTTATGCCATCATACCCGTTGGCACTTACCAAAGGAGTTCCTCCAATCTACCCGTTGGACGGAATCAATTAGGAAGATTGTCCGAGCTATTAAAGGAACGTGTTGATAGCCCATCAATCCTGTTCGCCCATACAATCAGGATCTCGGTTTCCATAAGTAGAACCTTCCAATAATATTTAGACAATCATCGAATCTTCAGTCATTGAATCAATCTTGATCAATCAAAGGATTCTGATACGTCTTCTCCAACCACGAGATCTTCTCCAGATGATAAGGTTAAATCCTGAACAAAACATCCAGTTCTGGATAACCTTTCTTTAACGGATTAGAGACTGTCAATGAGGATAAACTTTGAGTCTTGAGTCTGGCTATCCGGAAGTCTTCAGACTTTAACTAACAGAGTCTGCAGACCTTCAGACTAGACTGATGGAAACGTTTTGTCAACTTCAAAACACTTCACGAAGATTTCTCCAACACTAATAAGACAATATTTATATATTTGGTTTTTCTTCCCATGATAATGGGATCTATGGAATCCATTGAGCAATCAAGTAATCATAATTCGCGTGAAGTGTGATATTCCTCTCATCCTATTCGGATTTTTCTATATGCCCTGAATAACATTAATTAGTTTACATAGACCGGTATGCTCATCATAATTACCCATATCAATCGATGTGGTTATATTTGTCGACAAATTAAAGGTGTATTTTACTTTTCACTGTGGTAATTGATCATCATGAGCAATAACTTCTATGGTAGACTTGCCATGCTAAACAATATCACAGCGTTTCATCGTAATGTACAAAAAAATGTTGTAACAAGTCATAAAATTGGTTTATCACGTTATATACACATATATAGTCCCGATGAATGCAAAAATAGCGTAAAATAAAATATTACACGGTAATGCCTTGAGAATTTTATTACCTACTTACTAGAGACTTGAGTTAATGTTACCTTGGTAAATGACTACATGTCAACAAACTATTTAATTTCGATTCTGATAATGTGGGACTCTACGTATAGAAAGTTTGTGAAATCAGTGCTGACTATTCTAACACCTTCAACTTTGGTATGATGCCTTCAGGCTTTTTGGCCAAAAGAAGTTGATCAAAAGCGAGAGCTTTCTAGGAAACGGAGTGGAAACGGCCATCATCGTGCCAGAGAAGTGTAGGGATGAATATTCACTGCAATCTCATTGATGGACAATTTTGAAGTACTTTTACGTGCATCTTTGCTTTTTGAGACAAAATATCTTCCAATAAATTCCATCAAAATCCACGTCGGATTACTTGAAACACCTGAATAATCTCTAGTTATTAATAAATAACAATCTCAATAGGCTTGGTGACTTTTGTTCCCCAAATTTAATCTAGATATTTCTTTTCTTCCAATGACCAAGATATTCCATGGAAAATTCAATCATGACATTTCAGTAGTCGTCCTTTGGGAAGATCGGTAAAATAACGATGTTGTATGAAATAATGCTATGGGAATGGCATTGTATGTTCCCCAAAAATAACAATGTTGTATTTGATAGGGGGGAGTGGAAGGGAATCAAGGAATGACATGACGTGACTATTCCAGTATTTTTGTTTGGTAAAATGTGGAAATAAAATGGAATAGGGATTCCTGTTTTTGGTGAGTATGAAATAATGCTATGGGAATGGCATTGAATGATGATACTTTAATAATTTTTACATTGTATTGACATTAATAGTACTAGCAAATGGGCACACGTTTTGTGTATGGCAAAAAAAAAAAAAAAAAAAGAAAAAAAACAGTTGAATCCCTTCAAAAATGGGCCAATATGATTATTCTTTTCTCGCCAAACGTAGATCGGGACGACTCTTGTTCAATATTTTTCCCCATTTTCCCTCTGCAGAAAAAAACATACCTCTTCCTTTTACGTCCAATTGAGCAAAGTTGGGAATTTTCATTTTTTTTCCCGACACTTTTTCCCCATTTCCCCCCACTATACTGGTAATGTCCGATTACTTTTCTACATAGAATCTAGTTTAGTATATGTCCAAATAAATTTCTGGGTTAGAGAACAAGTAAAAATATATGAGACTGAAAAAACCACGACGTGAAGTTACAAAATCAACGTTTTATATGTTATCATTATTAGACAATTCATCTCATAATTTACTGTATAATTTTCATGGCAGATGCCTCCAGAAAAGGCTAATTTCACGTCCATTGTGTACATTGATATATTTTGGTACTTAAACTTTGATACATTTGCAGATAAAGACTTGGCTGCAAGTCTTGGTTTTGGTCTGTTGTTGTAGCCATGTCTCCATCAATTACGAGCACCGCGTGGGGCGTGAATTACAAGCAAGTCTTGGTCTTCTTGGGCTATAGATGAAGACCTACCTGCAAATCTTGGTCTTCTTGTGCTGTAACCATGTCTCCGTCAATTACGAGCACCGCGTGGGGGCGTGTGTTACTTTCTATCCTCTTAATATTTTCAATGGAAGAAGAAAATAATTGGAATAATTATCGCCTGAGTACGAGTCAAAAAGATGATATCGGTTGTATGGGGAGCTCAAGATATTAATATAACGCCTCCATGCATAAATCTTCCTCACACTTCTCCCTTCGACAATCTCCACTGCCTGATGACGATGGAAAGATCAATTACAGCTTTCCCGTTTGCGCTTTTTGCTTCTTTAGCTTCAGCACTAGTCCTTGCGGTTCAAGCCCAACCAGGTCTCTCTCTCTCTCTCTCTCTCTCTCTCTCTCTCTCTCTCTCTCGTCCACGCTTCGTACAATATCACTGCCTATAGCGTTCCATGAGTTTTGACCCTTTAATGAAACAAAATGGTCTCTTCTTTATATTCATTCTCACTTGCTCCGGCGTCAAACTAATGGTACACTAGATAATATGGTATGGAGTTATGTGAATGATCAAGATTCATTGAACTTGTTCCAATGGTCCAAATAGAAAAATTGCAGTTCTATTTCTTTGACATTTTCTTTTCTCTAAACTTACAAGGTTTTATCAGCATCGATTGTGGGGCACCCAATGAATACACCGACGAGAACACTAATATAACATACAAAATGGATGATGGGTTCATAAGCTCTGGAAAAAACATGCAGACATTGATGTGGTATGAAAATAATCTACAGTTGAACACTGTAAGGATTTTTCCCAATGGAAGTATGAATTGTTATAATTTAAGACCAGACCGAGGCAAGAATAGAAAATACCTAATTCGGGCATTATTTTGGTACGGTAACTATGATGGGAAGGATCAGCCTCCTTTATTTGACCTATACATCGATGTTAATTATTGGGCCACGGTGGACTTCTCCTTTCATATTATCAAAGAGATCATTTATGTGCCCAAGGCAGATGATATACGAGTGTGTCTTGTGAACACTGGCAATGGAGTGCCCTTTATTTCGGCATTGGAACTAAGAGCTTTGGAGGATGACATCTATCCATTGGGATCTGGGTTCTTGCAAGTCCGTAAGCGGTACAACCTGGGACGAACCTCGGCGGCAGATAGATTCAGGTGATCAATTTTATTTCTGAAATACAAATGTATAGTAGTAATCATTAGTAAAGAGAAAGATTCGGTATTTCCTCATCGAATTTTGCCATTCCGCAAACTATTGAAGGCGCCAGTCAGCAAAGACGAAAATGGCCATGAAAAAATCAACAAATTACAGCACAGAAAACTGCTAAAATCAACAAAGATAGTTGAAGAAAATGATCCTAGATGTCAAAGATTATAACAAAATCACTAGATGATGACACAAAAAAAAAAAAAAAAAGAAAAAAAAAAAGGAGCCATTAGGTTCAACCAAAAAATAAAATAAAATCATTTAACAACTTACACTTATAATCCCAATCAAACTTAGTATTTCCCATATGTATCAAAAACACCTAAGTTACTCCATCATAACAAGATAACTCATTGATGAATTTCTTTAAAAAAATAATACATTTACACATTTATTAGTATGAAACCGTAGTTATTTTTTTTCCTTTGCTAATAAAAATTCATTAAATTAATATGAATTACTAATATAATAAAGTGAGAATTGCATAATATTACTTATTTATTTTAGGGTAATCATTGTGCGTGTATTATCTACAAGATTTGAGAGAATCTTTTTTTCCTGTGTAGAATTTGCAGGCATGGGGTTTACCAGCTACTAGTTTCTGTTAGCTTCTCTCAATTAGCGAAAATATGATAAATATATTCTAAGATATCGCACTCTTTTTTTTTTCTACTCCAAAATTTTTTTAAAATTCTATAAATTGACAATTCTGTAAATTAATAATTTTATTTTATCTCCCACATATTCAAATCTAAATTTAGATCTTTTCTATCTGATAAACAGTCTTATACTTTCGATCCATCTATGTGTTCGATTCCCTTAAATCGTTCAATAATTTCTTTCTATTGATAAAATAATTCTTATGTTATGATAAGATGATTTTGCAAAATTTAATAAATAATACTTTTTGCATATTATATGATAACTGTCTTCCCTAAGTGTTGCCTTTAAGATTGGCACTAGGGATTGATTATCTATTTTATTACTATTGTCTGTCTCCCTTCCTCTCTCTTCGTTATTTTTCTATTCTAATTGTACCTCTTTTGTATCAAAGAAGTTTTATATCATAACATTGACACACTATTTTGTATTAAGTTACAAAAATTACGTGTACCCAACAAATGAAAGATTATAGGTCAAAATATCACGTTAACTACTTCATTATCTAAGTTGCTCAAGATGATTAATGCTATGTTAATATTGGAATCTCATACTACAAATACATTAATGAGATATTTTCTTTATGCTTAAATGTATGTATGTGTTATATATATATATTACAAATCTGTACAAGAATCCGCCCAAAGCACTAATTATGTATATTATACGCGAGAACTCGATGTCTACTCGTGAAGTGCTTTTAGGACATTTGTTAATGGCTATTAATTATGCTTCGAAAATATGAACATTTCTATTTAAAGTACTTTACTTTCTTGAAGTATGTTAATTTTTAATTTCCAAAACATATCAGTGTTTGTTTCTACTAGTTTTAGTGGTCTTAACTAGTGCCCAAGACTCTGGTTAATAATATATCTCTAAAACTTGCTGATAATACTCAATGGCTTGCACTATTTCCATCCCTTTTTTTTGGCTCTCAATACCCCCTATCACTTTGAATTAATTATATTATTTCTTACAGGTCCTAGTCTTGATTTAAAATTATTTCTTGCCTTTTTTCTTCTTCTTTTTTCAATTTCACTAAAAAGAAAAACTTATCAACATCCCTCCTAAACAATTTTTTTTTCACACTTTCTGCTTCTTCTACACCCATTAAATTTCAGCGTGTCCTTCATGTTTGTCTTCTTTAGATTTATTCTCCATTATTATAATCTAAGCAAGTACTTATCATATATTAGGAGTGAAGAAATGTTATTTTTATCTTCAAATCATTTACTTTATTTCCTTAGAGTATTCTCATGATCGTGAATTTTTCGACCATGATTTTTTGTGCAAATTTGCTAGAATTTACTCAAAAATTGAATATTGTGGTTGACGTATGCATAATACTGAATTTACTCAAAGCTTATCATCTCACTCGTGCTTAAGTTATTTTTTAATAATATTTTCCCAGTACAAAAAAAAAAGAAGAAATATACAAATAATTAACAAAATAATTCATTTTTTAAATCAGAAACACAATAATTAGTTAACTATCTACCAAATAAACTGTTTTTTGGAGAAGAAATAAACGACTTTTGTTTTTTCAAATGAGAAAGGAAAGGAAAAAACCTTTAAAAAAAAAGGGCAAGCATTATTCTTAAATCAAGTGTGGGCCTCCTAGTTAACCTTAATAATCGCTGTTTGTCAGGATCATGGTAATTTTGTCTCTAGTGAAATTAAAACAAAAGAAACAAGAAGAAAAAAGAAAAGGTAAGAAATATTTTGAAATCAAGAGTGGGACTTGTAAGGGATAATATAGTCATTTCAATGTAATTTGGGGTGTCAAGAGCTAATAAAGGGATGGCAATAGCACGAGCCTACTCATTTTACATAAAATATGTGATTAATATTTATTGTTATTTCAAAGTTCAAAAGTTTCCAGCCATTGATGAGGTAAGTCCCAATCCAATTCAAACCATTCTTTTACTTTGAAAAAAATAAAAAGAGTTCCATCTGGACATCATATTGCAATTTTCAAGTTATCACTCTATGTGTTACATGTCCGTGGCAATTAATTTCTCTCTGACAAAAATATTCGTCTGCGCATCACATTGCAATTTTAAAGTTTTGCATTTATTTTTTGATCGAAAATTTTTGCATTTGACCGCTAGCGAGATGTTTGATTTTTGGAAAGCCAATAAACGCCTCGGTTATTCGCTAGTAATGTGTTGAATATTGTAGCTTTAATATTTCCATTGCATATCCGTATGAATTGGCATTTGTCAGTCATTCAGTCAATTGCTTAACTGTTTACTCTTAAACTATTTGTCAAAATGCCTCACACAGGTACCCTCACGATGTTTATGATCGATTGTGGCCATTTAGGAACTTCCGTAACTGGTCCATACTGAACACCACATCTGCGATTGATTTATCTAACAATAGTAATGCTTATAAGGTTCCCGACAAAGTTCTTCAGACCGCTCAAGGGACAATGAGTTTAAGTTCTCCCTTGTATTTACAGTGGACAGTAGATTCACCGCCGACCAATGATGCGGTATCATTACCAAGGGCACCACCAAAGATATGGATTGTGTACTTACATTTCATGGAGATTGAGAGACTGAGTGGTCCACAGAGGGAGTTCACAATTTCCATTAACGATAATCAATTCATGGAGACCGTGAGCCTTGAATACTTAAAGCCAGTGGTTGTAGTTTCTCCTCCAGTTAGTGGGCCGCTCATCACCCTCTCGATTAGTTCGACGAGTAAGTCTGGAAATCCACCAATCCTCAATGCCATGGAGGTCTATAATGTTGTTGATCTTACAAATGTACCCACAGCAAAAGATGATGGTATGCTTTTATTCTTCTACATGTTTTTATTGTTTAAGTACGTACACAGATATTCCATTGTCAATAGTCAACATTTAGGTAAGCCAACACTAAATATACTAGTCTCCACTGTGGGTCTTAAGTTATTTGTGAACTCTCCGATCTATAGTTGCTTTGTTGGGATCAACAGATTTGACTAAGTATTACTCTGCCATCTGTTTAATTCCTTGTTTTGGCTACTTTTCGCTTGGTAATTATTGCTGAAGAGTCTCTTCAAATTGAAGCCCTGGAGTGTTACAAGTCTTTTGGAAAACTGACTCTGCATGATGCATATGGATCACAATCGCTTTTTACATATCTATCCCTCTCTTTAAATAATTGATCTTTTTCTTATTAAATTGCAGTGAAGGCTATCAATGACATCAAAGCAACATATCACATTAAGAGAGAAAGCTGGCAAGGTGATCCATGCGTACCAAGAGTTTACACATGGGATGGTCTAAACTGTAGCTACAGAAATCCTCCAAGGATTATATCCCTGTGAGTACCCTGGCAAATTTTCTCAGATAATACTAGTTTTCTAGGTGAACTTAAGAATAATTCTCATTCGTCATGAAAACCGAAAGTTTTATGTATCATGAGAAAGAACACTTAGGATGAATGCAACCTTCCAATGTGAATTTTCAGATAGACCGCGTACTTTGTCATGCTTTTGTCAAGTTTTTTCAGGGCATAATTGGAACTTCAGTGTTTTAATAGCGGGAGTGCTTGACAACTTAAGCTTCGCATAGCATTGAAGAAAGCTCATGAACTAATCCTTAAGTTGACACCCACCCCAAAAAGTCGCCATCGAGTATTTATTTTGGGAGCTTGCTCCATATGAATGGGCCTGGTCATGACAAGTTATATGATCATCGATTAGCAATAAATGCCCCCTTCTCCGATGTATCGTTATGTTCTTTTTTCAACTTCATTCACCAATAGCCTAGTTTTCCAAAGTTGTCATAAGTATCGAAATTGCATTGTGTGTGAGCAAGTATTAGGTCCTCCGCAAATAGTTATTAGGTACTCTAAGTCCAAAAATAACCATAAAATAGTGAGACCCATGCAAGGAATGAGATTGACCATTCTGAATGGTCTTCTAGTACTTGGAACATTTACACTGGGAGGATCTAAAATATTTTCATTCTGAAGAATTGATTGCACAAACTTTTTTTATTGTACCAAAAAATTCTACCTTTATGGATATGGCAATGACAGGATCCTCTCTTTTGATCTATCATGGCAGGAAATTGAGCTCTAGCAATTTGATGGGCGACATAGTCTCATCACTTTCGCTTCTATCAACAATGGAATACTTGTAAGTTGTGTCCCTCATGATTTAACACCCCCAAGGAGTCAGCGCACAATTGAATAATTTAGGTTGTGTGTTAGGAGACATAGGCTGTAGAATTACGGCCCTAATGCGTGGAAACACTTTGCTTTGGCTATTCCCAGAGATTTGTCCAACAATCAGCTTACAGGAACGATACCAGAAACTCTAGCTGAATTACCACATCTTAGCTTTCTGTAAGTTAATGTCTCTAGCTGAAGCATCAAAGTGTTTAAAGTGGCCAAATCTCTTATCGTGGATATATTTGCAGAAATTTAAGTGAAAACAACCTGATTGGATCAGTTCCTGAAGCTCTTAAGAAAAGGGTAATCGACAATACTTTAAACATGAGGTTCTCTCTCTCTCTCTCTCTCTCTCTCTCTCTCTCTCTCTCTCTCTCTCTCTCTCTCTCTCTCTCTCTCACTCTCATACATGAATTTTATAGGGTGGAAAGATTATCAACGTGTTCTATTTATTGCGATTAAAAGCAAATAAGAAGGCCAACTTTTGATCAGCACTTGGTAAATCTATCTGGACAATTGTTGATAGAAATTTCAGCTCAACTCCTTCATTCTTTGTGGCAGTTTGACAGGAAACACGCATCTTTGCCTGGCTGATCCTTGCCCATAAGAAGAAACAAAAGACCATCCTTGTTACAGTTGTTACATCAGTTTCAGGCTTCTTTGTGGCTCTCTTTAGTGCTTTGGCAATTATTTGGTTAATCAAATGGAAACAGACCTGTTCTAAAAAAGGCGAGGCATTTGAACAAATACCAGGTGCTTTTCTCACTTGTCGTGTTCACGCAATTTATATTACATTTGAAGACAATCTTGACCGTGCTTTTCCTTTGGTACATTTCTATCTGAACAATGTCTTTTCTAGGATCTGAGAATATACAACTCGGCAACTTGCTATCTCTTCTCACGCACCATAAGAGTCTCATTTTACATTTTCATCAATATTGCAATCAAACATAAAAGAAAGTTGGCTTTAATCGAAATTTCACAATGCTAGTAATATGAGTTACGTAATGATCACAAGAATATGGAGAGAAGAGAGAGACGGGATCACTGAAGCATTTTCCCATCCGCATCCCAAAGAGAATGTGCATTATTGAGCTTAACTTATCCACATTGAATTTTTTGATTTTTCTCTTCAAAATTAACTGTGTTATGCACGAGACGGACTTATAACAACTTGAGAATACAAGTTTGTCAATAGTATTCTAATAGTCCCTCAAAGAAAGTTTGATCGTGCAGTCTCGGATTTATCTACTTGTATTGAGCAAAGCAAAAGAATCTATATGTCAGCATAATAAAGGCAGGTGACAGAGAATCCCTACGCAGATCTCTCGATTTTTTGTCCTCTTTTCCATTAATACTGATCTTGAAATGGGATCTAAAAAACCTCTCCTACATTTTTAATTGTTGAGGACGCAATTGGAGTCATTTGCCTTGAAAGTCCACTATCCAAAGTGGTAGTCGCAATACTCACAGGAACCTTTTTTGGCAGAATCTAGTGAGAGGGCACTGAAATTAAAGAATCGACCTTTTGAGTATGGAGAGATCTCAAAAATCACTCAAAACTTTGGACAAGTGATTGGTAAAGGTGGATTTGGAAAGGTATATCTTGGCACACTAGATAATGACACCATAGTTGCTGTGAAGATACTCTCCGAATCATCAGAACAAGGGTACAAGGAATTTCAAGCCGAGGTGAGATAAAATGATGCAATCACTCTTCCTTTGAAAATCAACTTATCTAGACACTTAGATATTTGTTCAGAAATTTCCTCTTAGACTATTGTCAGTATATGTTATAATAAATGCACACTCGTGGTACCATAGGCACAACTCTTAGCGATTCTGCACCACGGAAATTTGGTCTCCCTATTTGGATATTGCGATGATTCCAAACACAAGGCATTAGTATATGAATACATGGCTAATGGAAATTTAAGGCAAAATTTATCAGGTGCGTAATCCTATTCTGTTGTATTGGTTCTTCTGCAAAATAATCTTGTTGGACTCTCTCTTGCTTATATGGAACGTTAAAATGCATCTAACAGAGGACCATCCGAAGGTCTTGACATGGAGTAAGAGACTACAAATAGCCGTGGATGCAGCACAAGGTGCATGATAAGATATCCACAGTTGGTAGGTCTTTTTTCGTCATTGCTTTAGCATTGTTGACAATGTTTTTGCGAGGATTTCAGGTTTGGATTATTTACATAATGGTTGCAAGCCACCCATTATCCATAGAGACTTGAAGACTTCAAACATCTTATTGAGTGAAGACTTCCGAGCCAAAATAGCTGATTTTGGCCTGTCAAGAGCTTTTGCATCTGAAGATGACTCTCATGTGTCAACTCGTCTTGCCGGCACCATTGGCTACCTCAGCCCCGAGTAATAGCTAAAATTAACATCATTGATCTAGTTCAGCTTAGGATCTTTAATGGCATAGCAATATTGACATTGCCTAAGATTTTATCTTTGATTTAAGATTTGTATTATTTTCCCCTTCCTAGGTTTCATCTTCTGAAATCGTGACAAGAAGAGTGATGTTTACAGTTTCGAATTGTCCTCTTTGAGTTAATCACAGGCCAACCTGCAGTAATGAGAAGCCAAGATGGCAGCAACTTCATTCACATACTTGAATGGCTAATTCCCATCATTGAAAGTGGTGATATGCAAAGGATTATGGATCCTAGGTTACAAGGAGAATTTGACATCAACTCGGCTTGGAAAGTGGTGGAGATTCAAAGGCCGGACATAAATCATGTATTGGCAGAGTTGAAGGAGTCTTTGGTGAGCAAATCAAGTGGTTCTTTTGAAGTGACCTCTTCAGAGATCTATTGTGATAGTGTCCCCATGGCAAGGTAGCAAATACTTTTCCAATACAGAGAGGTTATGTTCTTTTAGGTATTTGTCTGCAAATTTGTACTTTTTTCTTTTATCGCATCATCCATTTTCCCTTTTCTTTCTATCATCGTATCTTCCAAACTCACTGTTTAACAATAATACGGTTTCGTCCTATGTCGTTCCTCTCTCCATTAATAATGTTAGTTCATTGCATTCCTAATCCCATGAGTTGGAGGTTGTGTTATCCATGGAGTGGGTAAACGGCATTAGCAGGCCCTCAGGGCACGTTGTTGTCGTTCAACTGAAAAGTCAGTTTGTCACACCCCAATCTTCGGGCATGCACCCATCCCTTACATGGTCGATTAATAGCGACACCCCATAACGCATCGTTGACCCATTTCATTTTAAATGCGCATGTGGAAGTAGATATAGAATCCACGGACAATAAAATAATGAGATAAAAAAGTAGGGCCAACTTTTTCAAATCAAAACAAACATTTTATAACAAACAGGTTTATTCACAACATCAGGCCACTTACAAAATATCAACTTAACAAAAGGGAACCATCCTATGACTAACTAGTCGATACGTATGCCAATTCTTCAATCTCCACCTTCTCAGATTTCGGGGCTTCCAGTCCTCCACTAACTTCCTCTAAGGACCTGAAAATGGTTATACAATAACCAGTGAGATAACATCTCAGCAAGTTCTACCCCACTAAGACCCAATTAAAAAGCTAATACACCTTAGGGCTGTCTAAGCACAACACGAGTCAGAGGACTTACATTGGCCTCAGTCCCTTCCTGCAAATCAGTTCAATTAATAAATACTAATAATCACATCAACCCATCAATTCAACCAATAGGATTGACTCAGCGATCAATTGACTCGCCGATTACATGTCTTCACGACCATCTCTTGGTTGGCCCATTTCATACTATCTATGAATCTGATCAAAATGCAAGACTACTCACCCTAGGTGATATAAAGACAAGAGCTTGCCCTGAGGCCAATAACTAGCATACTATCCATTCTCTAAGATGACATACAATTCATCGAGTTAATATAGTATAATATTCTTTCTCCATATGACATATAGAGCCATCGAGCCATTATATTATACTGTCCTTTCTCAAGATGACATGGAGTCATCGAGCCGCATATCATACCGTCCTATTTCAAGATGACATATAGAGCCATTGAACCGATATACACACAATTCATCATACCATCCTTTCTTAAGATGACACATAAAGTCACTAAGCTAGTAGATCATACCATCCTATCTCAAGATGACATATAGAGCCATCGAGCCGGTATACATGCCATGTTCCAATCATACAATTAATTTATCAAAATTAATTAATTTAGGAAAATAATCCTAAAATCACAATTAAATCAATTCAGCACAAATTAACATTCAAATAAATAAACAGACTACACCACCATAATCAACATAAAATTTCGGTCATTCGGCTATCCCAGCCTAATTTTCGAAAAATAATTAATTAATTAAATAATTACGGAAAATATTAAATAAATGTAATAAATCCAATTTAAGCCTGTAATGCCTAATTGGACACCAGAATGGACCCGGAAAATTTTCAAGATTCATTCAATAAATAATAACGCGAGTCTACTTGCTAATGTCACTAACCAATTGTCTAACATGCATTGATAAAGCACTAATTTAATTATTCTACTCTAATCTATCCACCTAATTATACTTAATTAAATATAAACAACCCCTAAGCATCATTAGCCTACTAATCGGGGATTAGTGAGAAAAATTCACTTGATTAAATGCGAAGGCCAGATCACCCCGACGACGACGCGACGGCGGCCGAATTCTGAATTTTTGGCGGCGGCGTCGATGGGTCTCGGACCGAGCCCAACAGGCCTTGCAAGCCCACAGCAAATTGCTGGGCTTGGGTTGAACTTGCAGTTGGGCTTGGCTTCGCAGGGTTGGGCTCGGAATTGGGCTTCTAATGGGCTGGACCCAAGGCTGAAATTGCGGACGGGATTGCTAAAATTCACAGGCTTGGACTGCTGATTTCTTGGGCCGAAGTTGGGCTGAACTTCACGTGGACTCTCTTTGGATGGGCTGGAATTACACGAACTGGGCTGCTGATTGAAGATGGGCTGTTCGGCTTCGCTGGAATTTGCTGGGCTAATCCACGAGCGAAGATGAGAGCTGCTGGGCCGTTGCTGCGGGCGGGCTGAATTCGAGCGAGCCAGGCCAATCCGAAGCAGCAAGGAGGAGCTGGTGTCGTTGTGGTGGGGGAACAGGGAAAGACAAATGATGGCAGACAGCGGCAGACGGTGGGGCAGGAGATGGGGCGGTGTCGTTGCAGGGAGAGGGACAAACGGCTTGCGGTCAACTGCCAGGGAATTTGCTAAGGAGGGATCCACGGTAGTTGACTCGTGGACGTGGCAGCGTGAGCGAAGCTTGGGAGAAAAAATGGGGTCGGTGGAGACGGCAGGACTTCGGGTAGTTTGCTGGCGTTCGGTAGAGTCTTCGATGGGGGGCTTTGCTGCGAGGATTGACCGAGCAGGAAGAGACAGAGGGACGGAGATGATGCGGCCATAAGTGAACGAGAATGAAAGCAAGGTAAAAGGAGACAAAAATGAAAGCTGAAGCAGATGAAGAAAAAAGAGGCAATGGATAGGAACGAGAGAGAGAGAGAGAGATAACTGGAGATGAAGTCGGCGAGACTTGCTGGAGAAGCCGCCGGTGTGGAAGAAAAGTCAAGCAATTATCTAATCCAATAAAAGCATGTCCCCTATTTCTTTCTTCACATTATAATTTCCATAATAATCCAATTTAAATGCAAATAATGCAACCCCCCAGCCTAGTTCCGAATTTCATTAATAATGAACTTCAATATCATCTCCAAATTCCTCAAATCGAGGTCCAATTTCGATGAAGAAAATTCCTGAACAATTTTCTATAAATCCCTAACACTTAAAGGCTCGGCTTGGAAGTTCAAATTTCCTTTAATTCGGCCCATCCGAATTTTCGTTAATTTCCGCAACGTCCGAAACGATTTTCCGTAAAATCTTGGAATCTCCGAAAATTATTCGGAGGATGAGTTGACGTTCCTAAAATAGATCGTGACATGACAGAACTTTTAATTTCTGAAATCGAGCTCAACTTCACGGTTAATTTCAATCCGATGCGATTTTAGCGTAACCTACTCTACCGAGTAACTTTTATGAATTTTTGGTGCAATTGACTCGTGATCGATTTATCTCGAGTCACATTGTACATCTTCGACACATTGGCGACTCTCGGTTGTTATGAAAGTCTCGATATTTCAATTACAGGCACTGGTTACCAAAACGATAGAAAAATCGGTCTAGTGTCGATCGACGAGTATTTTGCAATCAAGTGGAATCACCCACACTCTGATCACATATCTCAATCAAGTCGACCTATTTTCGTTCTCTGATCAATTTCAACAGTGCCGTAATGACCCTTGCAAATCAACACGGTCGAGCAATCGATTCATGGTCGAATTCTCAAATTCATTGCATTTAGATTTCTTAATTGCTTTCTCGTATAGTCAAGTTATCTCGTGAATGATCAACTCAAAGAATAACACTATCGGCACGTCAATGAAAGGCCCGATTTATTTAATCGAAAACGAAATCTGAAAATTCAGGTTGTCACATAGTTGGAGTCAACACCATTAGGTAAATAGCGACAATTTTGCAATATTAATGGGCAGGATTGAGAAAATATATAATGAGGGACTAATTATCTTCTTTATTTCTGGGTTAAGCTCAAACATATATATGTATGATTGTATCATTTGTGGTCCTAATGTAGTACTTCTTGCAAGCAACTTGGGATACAAACACATGCATCTTTAAACAAAATATAAACAAGACTCTTATGATAATGAATGCATTGGTAATGAGTTTATGTCCAGATAAAAGGAAATCCTAATCTCATCTAATGCTTAGCATGTGGGATAGGCCTACCGTCTATAATTCTAATGCAACAACTAGTACCATTGACAAGACAAGAGCTAGTGGCTGGAGAAGATGCATACCACCACTATAACTATGATATCCCGAAATTTGGCACCTATTTCGAATATATTGAATAGTTATTTCATCGATGCACTTATGGTTATTTTACTCAGAACTGATCACTCACGAGTTAACTAATCTATTATGTGAAGCCGTTAAGGGATATAAACGCGACAGACTAAAGAATTCGATCGGAAATCGACCGCTCGACCATAATAATCGGCAAGGGTCAATACAACACCGTTATAAATCGATGAATGAACGGATATAAGCCAATTCAATGGAAATACGCAGTCGAATTGCGGGTGATTCCACACGATTGCAATATTCACGTCAAACGGCAAGTAAACCGATTTTTCTATCAATATTATATTCATGGTACATAATTGAACCCTCATGATTACATGATGACTGAGGGTCGTCTATGATTCGAAGATGCATAAACATGGATCGAAAATTATCGACCACGGGTCACACACGCTAAAACCGCTAAAAGCTACCCAATAGATTAGGTTGTACTAAAGTCATGTTCAGTCGATTTTAACCACGAAAATTAATTCGGTTTTAGGAATCAAACATTCAAGCGTGTCACGATTTATTTATTGGACATCGTCTCATTTTTGGTGAATTTTCGACGAGTCCAAAATTTTGCAGAAAAATGAATTTCGGACAAAAAGAAAATGAAAATGAAATTCAGATGGGGATGAGAAATTAGATTTTTCTACCCAAAAAGGCTTATTTGGAATTTTCCGTTGCATATAAGTAGCATTACATTTTGATAAAATTTGCATGTCATTTAGGATCAATGCATGTTAGATTAGGATTCATGTAGTTAAAACGCTTGAACTAAATCATATTCGTATTAAACAGAAAAGAGAATTAAATTTTATTAATCATGTTTAGCAAATACATGCATATTTAAGTTAATATCTTGCAAAACATTCGATGCATTGCAATTAATGGGCTTTTGCTTGCTTGAAGTGTTTAATTTCCTTACAATTATTGGGCTATCTTTAACAATTTATTTGTTACTTTTTTTATTATTGGCTATTAAATTCTTGTCTATGCATTCGTATGGTCACTTCTCATTAGTGATTTAAGTTAAATTGATCAAGATTGCTTATAATATTTTTGAAATTAAGAGAAAAGGCACCAAAAAATGCATTAAATTTATCTAGCGTAATCAATTTCCCGTATCCATAAATCTCTGTGTTAGGGAAATCCCTTATGATGTTTTGAAGATGACAAAATAAATCAAAGGCTACTAACATGTTTAATGGTTAAGTAATAGACCATGCAGATGATATAACATGTAAAGGATATTGTCAAAGTGTGAAGACGACTTAAGACTGAACGTAACACATGTCCAAAGTATATTCTGAAGATTTCCAAACTTCGTGTCAAAGTCTGAAGACTGCCGACTTTAGTGTCAAAGTCTGTTCTACATCGAAGTCCGCTCATTCCGACAAATTCCAGACTGAACGTGAATGATGAACCGAAGACGGACTATGTTGGAGCTGAACTTATTCAGACGGTGTTCGACCTTAAAACTAAATCTATTCTGAAGCCGAACCGGGTACGACCTTAAAGCTAAATCTGTTCGAAGCATATATGTTCAGACCCAGATTGTAAAGTCTACGACTCGATTGTAAAGTCTATGGCTCTCGACTTTACATCCAGACTCGACAGAACGTAACTCAAGCCCAATCATATAACGGCTAGTGATCTGGTTTGGATTCCACATCAAGATTGATTTGATTGACTCAATCTAATTAATTGACAATTGGATGTTGAAGACAAGATCTTTCTACACGAAGAAGCTTTACTTATGGAAACCAAGATTCCGTTTGTATGGGCGATCGAATCAATTTGGGATTCTACCTTTATCACTCAACGGCTACCAAATCTTCTAGATACGAGCTGTCCAATGGGTATATTGGAAGACGATTCTCCGGGATGCTGTCCAACGGCTAGTTTGGAAGTGGAGGAGTATTTAAGGAGACGAAGGACCGATGAGCAAGTAAGAGATAGAGCGTAGAATTTATAATTCCAAAGTCTAAGCGACCTTCGATCATACACTTTTCTTTGGAGAGCTTAAACGTTTGTGATCGTGAGAGAAATACCAAAAGAGTGACTTAGTGAGATAGTGTGATCTACTAAGTGTTTGCACTCAAAGTTGTAATCTCTTGTTGATTGCATAGTGGAATCCAGCCAAGAAGGCTGTTAGCGTGGGAGAGTGGACGTAGGCTTAGATTAAGCCGAACCACTATAATTTATGTGTTCTTATTCTCTTCCTTAACTCATTTGTTTGAAGTTTATTTTATTCTGCATATATTTGCCAAGATTTATTTTAAACACCTATTCACCCCCCTCTAGGTGTTCATACTAGCACTCTCAATTGGTATCAGAGCCAAGTGCTCGGTTTATAAAAGTGTTTTTACTTTTGAGCTAAAGATTCTTTATGGAAGGGCAAAGCAACACAAGGCCACCATATTTTGATGGAAAGGAATACGTCGTATGGAAGAACAAAATGAAAGCATTCCTAAGATCCAGAGATCCCTTGCAATGGGATGTTGTGGAAAGAGGAATCAACCCCATCGCTGTGTCTACATCAAATAAGAATGGCAAAGACAAAGAAAGCAAACCCCCCGCTCCTATGTCTCGGATGGAGATGTCCAAAAGAGAAGCACTTGATGCGAAAGCAATTTATTCTTTATATTGCGCTTTGTCTCCTACTGAATATAATAGAATCTCTTCATGTGAAACAGCAAAAGAAGTTTGGGATAAACTTCATGTTACATATGAAGGGACCGATCGTGTAAAAGAGACAAAAGTAAACTTCCTGCTCGGCAAATATGAATCCTTCAAGATGAAGCAATGAGAGTCGATTGGAGATATGTTCAATCGTTTTACAGAAATTGTAAATGGTTTAGCATATCAAGGTCAGCAAATTTCTACCCCGATGAAGGTCAACAAACTCTTACGAGGTCTCTCAAAAGATTGGAACCATGTCAAGACCTCAATCCGGGAGACTCAGAGGATTATGCCACTCTCCGTTGATGAATTTACAGTGGACAGTAGATTTACCGCCGACCAATGATGCCATATCAGTGCCATGGGCACCACCAAAGATATGGATTGTGTACTTACATTTCATGGAGATTGAGAGACTGAGTGTCCTGCAAAGGGAATTCACAGTTTCCTTGAATGATAATCAATTCACGGAGACGGTGAGCCTTGAATACTTAAAGCCAGTGGTTGTAGTTTCCCGTCCAGTTAATGGGCCACTCATTACCCTCTTGATTAATTCGACGAATAAGTCTGGAAATCCACCGATCCTCAATGCCATGGAGTTCTATAGCGTTGTTGATCTTCCAAATGTACCCACAGCACAAGATGATGGTATGCTTTTATTCTTCTACATGTTTTTATTGTTTAGGTACATGGATATTCCATTGTCAATAACTAAGATTCGGGTGAGCCAACACTAAATATACTAGTCTCCACCGTGGGTCTTAAGTTATTCGTGAACTCTCTGATCCATAGTTGCTTTGTTGGGATCAACAGATGTGACTAAGTATTACTCTGCCATCTGTTTAATTTCTTGCTTTGGCTCTTTTGGCTTGGTAATTATTGTTGAAGAGTCTTCAAATTGAAGCCTGGAGTGTTACAAGTCTTTTGGAAAACTGAGTCTGCATGATGCATATGGATCACAACCACCTTTTGCATCTCTATTCTTCTCTTTAAATAATTGATCTTTTTTGTGATTAAATTGCAGTGAAAGCTATCAACGACATCAAAGCAAGGTATCACATTAAGAGAGGAAGCTGGCAAGGTGATCCGTGCGTACCAAGCAATTACACATGGGATGGTCTAAACTGTAGCTATGGAAATCCTCCAAGGATTATATCCCTGTGAGTCCCCTGGCAAATTAATAGAGGGAGTCTTTGACAGCTTAAACTTCGCATGCTATTGAAGAAAGCTCATAAACTGATCCTTAAGTTGACACCCACCCCAAAAAAGTCACCATCGAGTATTTTTTTTGGGAGCTTGCTCCATATGAATGGGGTTGGTCATGACAAGTTATATACTCATCGCTTGGCAATAAATGCCCCCTTCTCCAATGTACTGTTATGTTCTTTTTTCAACTTCATCGACCAATAGCCTAGTTTTTCAAATTTGTCATAACCATTCGAAATTGCATTGTGTGTGAGCAAGTATTAAGTCCTCTGCATATAGTTATTAGGTACTCTAGGTCCAAAGGTAACCATAAATTACAAAAGAGGGAGATAGTGAGACCCATGCAAGGAATGAGATTGACCATTCTGAATGGTCTTCTAGTACTTGGGACATTTACACTGGGAGGATCTAAAATATTTTCATTCCGAAGAATTGAATGCACAAACTTTTTTTATTGTACCAACAAATGCTCCCTTTATGAAGATGGCAATGACATGATCCTCTCTTTTGATCTATCATGGCAGGAAATTGAGCTCTAGCAATTTGATGGGCGACATAGCCTCATCACTTTCGCATCTATCAACAATGGAATACTTGTAAGTTGTGTCACTCATGATTAAGCATCCCCTGGGAGTCAACTCTTGATTGAATAATTTAGGTTGTACTTTAGGAGACATAGGCTGCAGATATACTGCCCTAATGCGTGGAAACATTTTGCTTTTGGCTATTCCCAGAGATTTGTCCAACAATCAGCTTACAGGAGTGATACCAGAAACTCTAGCTGAATTACCACATCTCAGCTTTCTGTAAGTTAATGTCTCTAGCTGAAGTAGCAAAGTATTTAAAGTGGACAAATCTCTTATCATGGCTATATTTGCAGAAATTTAAGTGGAAACAACCTGAATGGATCAGTTCCTGAAGCTCTCAAGAAAAGAGTTATGGACAATACTTTAAACATGAGGTCTTTCTCTCTCTCTTTCTCTCTCTTGTTGAGTCATATACGACTTTTATAGGGTGGAAAGACTACCAACATGTTCTGTTTATTGTGATTAAAAGCAAATAAGAACGCCAACTTTTGATCTCCATTTGGCAAATCAATCTGGATGCTTATTGATAGGAATATCAGTTCAACTCCTTCATTCTTTGTGGCAGTTTGATAGGAAACGTGCATCTTTGCCTGGCTGATCCTTGCCCACATAAGAAGAAACAAAAGACCATACTTGTTACAGTTGTTACAACAGTTTTAGGCTTTCTGGGGGCTCTATTTGGTGCCTTGGCAATTATTTGGTTAATCAAATGGAAACGGACCTGTTCTAAAACTGGCAAGGCATTTGAACAAATACCAGGTACTTTTTCTTACTTGTGCTGTTCACACAATTTACATTACATTTGACACAATCTTGGCTATGCTTTTCCTTTAGTACATTTCTATCTGCAACAGTGTCTTTTCTAGGATCTGAGAATATACGACTCAGCAACTTGCTATCCTCTTCTCACGCACCCTAAGAGTCTCAATTTACATTTTCATCGATGTTGTAATTAGGAATAAAAGAAAGTTGGCTTTAATCAAATTTTCCCAATGCTAGTAATATGAGTTACGTAATGATCACAAGAATATTGAGATAAGAGAGAGACAGGATCACCACAGCATTGTGGCATCAACATCACAAAGAGAATGTGCAGTATTGAGCTTAACTTATCCACAATAAATTTTCTGATTTTTCTCTTCAGAATTAAATGTGCTATGAATCAGAAGGACTTATAACAAGTTGAGAGTACAAGTTTGTCCATAGTATTCTAATGGTCCCTTAAAGAAAGTTTGATTGTGCAATCTCGAACTTGTCTATTTGTATTGAGCAAAGCAAGAGAATCCATATGTTAGCATATTAAAGGGAATGACAGAGAATCCCTACATAGATCTCTTGATTTTTGTCCTCTTTTCCATTAATATAGATCTTGAAATGGGATCAGAAAAACCTCTCATACATTTTTTAATTGTTGATGACACAATTGGAGTAATTTGCCTGGGAAGTCCACTAATTAAAGTGGCAGTTGCAATACTCATGGGAACCTTTTGCTACAGAATCTAGTGAGAGGACACCGAGACTAAAGAACCGACCTTTTGAGTATAGAGAGATCTCAAAAATCACTGGTAACTTTGGACAAGTGATTGGTAAAGGTGGATTTGGAAAGGTATATCTTGGCACACTGGATAACGGCACCGTAGTTGCTGTGAAGATGCTCTCTAAATCATCCGAGCAAGGGTACAAGGAATTTCAGACTGAGGTCAGATAAAATGATACAATTACTATTCCCTTAAAAATCAACTTATGCTGATAGTTAGGTAGATATTTGTCTAGAAACTTCCTCTTATACCATTGTCAGCATATGTTATAATAATGCACACTCGTGATACCACAGGCACAGCTATTAGCAATTCTACACCACAAAAATTTGGTTTCCCTGTTTGGATATTGTGATGATTCCAAGCACAAGGCATTAGTATATGAATACATGGCTAATGGAAATTTAAGGCAACATTTATCAGGTTCGTACTCTTGTTCTATTGTATTGGTTCTTCTGTAAAATAATCCTGTAAGACTATCTTGCTTATATGGAACGTTAAGATGCATCCAACAGAGGACCATTCGAAGATCTTGACGTGGAGTAAGAGACTACAAATAGCTGTGGATGCAGCACAAGGTGCATGATAAGATATCCATAGTTGGTAGATCTTTTGTTGTCATTGCTTTGGCATTGCTGACATTGTTTTTGCAAGGATTCAGGTTTGGATTATTTGCATAACGGTTGTAAGCCACCCATCATCCATAGAGACTTGAAGACTTCAAACGTCTTGTTAACTGAAGACTTCCAAGCCAAATTAGCTAATTTTGGCCTGTCAAGAGCTTTCGCATCTGAAAATGACTCTCATGTGTCAACTTGCCCGGGCGGCACCTTTGGCTACCTCGGCCCCGAGTAATAGCTAAAACTCAACATTATTGATCTAGTTAGTTCAAGATGTTTAATTGCATAGCAATATTGGCATTGCCTAGGATTTTATCTTTGACTTAAGATTCGTATTATTTTTCCCCTCCTAGGTTTCAATCTTTTGGAAACCGTGACAAGAAGAGTGATGTTTACAGTTTCGGAATTGTACTCTTTGAGTTAATCACGGGCCAACCTGCAGTAATGAGAAGTCGGGATGGCAGCGACTTCATTCACATACTTGAATGGCTAATTCCCATCATTGAAAGTGGTGATATCCAGAGGATTATGGATCCTAGGTTACATAGAGAATTGAACACTAACTCAGCTTGGAAAGTGGTGGAGATTGCTATGTCTTGTACACAACCAACGGCGATTCAAAGGCCAGACATAAATCATATATTGGCAGAGTTGAAGGAGTCATTTGTGAGCAAATCAAGCTGTTCTTTTGAAGTGGCCCCTTCGGAGATCCATTGTGACAGTGTCCCTATGGCAAGGTAGCAAAAACATTTCAAATACAGAAAGGTTATCTTCTTTTATGTAAAAGATTAACTTTTATTTACAAATTTGTACATTTATTCTTTTATCGTGTCGTCCATTTTCCCTTTTCTTTTTGTCATTGAATCTTCCAAACTTACTTTCTAAAAATGATATGGTTTCGTTCTATGTCACTCCTTTCTCTATTCATAATGTTCATTCACTGCATTCCTAATCCCGCGAGTCGGAGGTTGCGTTATCCATGGAGCGGGTGATTGGCATTAGCAGGCCCTCAAGGCGTGTTGTTGGAGTTCAACTGAGAAGTTAGTTGGAGTCGACACCTTAGGTAAACAACGACAATTTTGCAATTTTAAGGGCAGGATTGAGAAAATATATAATGAGGGACTAATTATATTCTTTCTTTCTGGGTAATGCTCAACATATAGATGTATGATGGTATCACTGGTGGTCCTAATGTAGTGCTTCTCGCAAGCAAGCTTGGATACAAACACATGCATCTTTAACAAAATATGGACAAGATTCGATCTTGACTTATGATAATGAATGCATTGGTAATGAGTTTATGTCCAGATAAAAGGAAATCCTGATCTCATCTAATGCTCAGCAAGTGGGATAGGCCTGCCGTCTAGGAATTCTAATGCAATAACCAGTACCATTGACAAGAAGAGAGCTATGCGGGTGGAGAATATGCGTACCACCGCTATAACGTTGCCTAATTCATCGAAAAACAATCCACTAGCATGCCGTCGAATAGCCCCATTTGCAGCCATTAAAGTCGAGATTAAGAAAATATGAGCTTATACTAGAGAGTAAACCTAAAAGAAGAACCTTTTTCTGATCCTAGACGAACAAGGAATTTGAGCATACTGTGACAAAAGTATGTGATGTCCCTTCTGGGTACAGGGGACTTTGATCAAGCACCACATGCACTAATAGACCCACATAGTCAAAACACGTGACATAGAAAATGTGTCCAGAACTCAAGTCCCTTGTCATTAAATCTCGAGCGACTTTGTTGGTCTACAATGAGAATTGACAAAAGCACTTATGATCTATGTTTGTTTAAAAGACAAAGGAGAGCCAAGTCATTAGTGACCCATAATTGTTGGCAACCTGTCTAATCATTTATTGCATAGGAAAACCCCTAACCAAAAATATTATTAATTTAAATTTGCATATTAAGAACATTTTTAGTTAGGCCCATATAATTGCATTAAACCGACTCTAAATAGACTGATGTAGGGAAGTTTGAGTTAAATTAGATTTTGATCATTCCCCCCCCCAAGTGGTCGAGATGGACATGTGCTTTGCACATATGATACTTCAAATTAGGGAATACTGAGGCAAATTTTGAGAACCAATATCATGAAAATCTTTTGGTCACATGGCTATTTGAAAAGAACAAATATATAGCAAAGTTGATTCTCACTCTTGAGGAAAAGAAGGAAAATTTAATAACGAAGGAATTGAGTAGATTTGGCCAGCATTTAAAGAGGAAAGAAAAAGAAGATATTTGGGTATCTTTGAAGTAGACAATTAACCAATTACATGTTGGGGGAGCAGTTTCAAGTGTTGTCTAGTTTCCAGAACCTACCCCTTAGAATAGGTTTCTTAATTTTTGAAACCTAGAATTTACCCTACCATGGGTCATAGGGTATTTCACCTTTATTATAAATTAAACGATTGAAGTAAATTATCGCATGTAATAACCACTATTTATTACAATCCATTGACCATAACTAATATCTAGACACTTGAAGAATATAGAATATTAATAAAGTAAAAGTTGGATATCATTGAAAATGAAAGATTAGTCTAGTGGCTTCATATTACATACTCATCATCGAATGCCATGGAATACCACGGAATCGCACAAAGACATGGAACAAGGTAAACACAAAGACTTGTTTTAGGTCCAGGTTCCACCTAGAACCTCAAATTTACTAGTCAGAACAAAATCCTTAATTCTTAAAACTTGGAATCTACTTTGCATATCCTACCAGTTCTATTCTAGAGCCATGTTCACCAATACTTACTTGGATGTAAGAGTGCTACACAATTCAAGGAGAGGTTTTTATGTATTATCACAATTGGGGGAATAAGAGGGAGAAAATATTCATTACGAGTGGATTAGTAATTCCTTGAATTTCAAAAAAGAAGGAAAAGGAATACAAATAAAAAAAAGTCAAGAGAATTGATGGCAAGGTGGATTATTTTATGATTCTCAAGGCTTCTTATATTGACATTGACCATGCAAAATGGAAAAAGGATGAGTGTCAAACAATGTATGTCATGCCTCGAACCCCGGGTAAGTGCACATCCCTCGTCGGTTGATTAAAATGTGACATTCCAGGATGCGTCACTGACCCATTCATTTTATCTTTCAATTAAGCACATGCGGAAGCGAATTAAATATAACCTAAAATTTTTATAACAAGCAAAAGCAAGTAATAATCTTATTACTTCTAAACTCACTACTAGGTAGGTCTCATAATAGTCTATCCCTTCTTCTTGCATGTATCTTTTACCATGAGTCTTGCTTTGTTTCTGACTACTTTTCCTTTCTCGTCAACTTTGTTCCTGGAAACCCATTTAGTTCCAATAATCGACTTACCTTTAGGTTTAGGAATTAACTCCCAAACATCGTTGATGTTGAACTATCTGAGCTCCTCTTACATAGCTTCAATTTAGCTTTCATCAGTTAAGGTTTCTTCTATGCTTTTGGGTTCAATTTCAGAAATAAGTGCTAAAGCACTAGACTCTTCTCGCCTTTTGGATCTGGTTCGAATTCCTTCATCAATGTTGCCAATGATGAGTTCTTTAGAGTGACTTGACTTGTGCTTTCAGTTGTTGGTTGGTTTATAATTCTGCTCATCTTCTGCTTCAGTTGAATCTTCTAGTCCCGCTTGATGTTGATCTTTAGAAGTTTGTACCACTTCAGGGAAAGTGGACTTTGTAAAGTCTGGAGCAGGTTTAGCTTATTCAAGTTGAGTTTGGTCTTCTTGATTCTCGACAAAGTCTTGAAACTTGACGTTCATAGACTCTTCAACTAATTGAGTCTTATTATTAAAGACTCTACATGCTTTGCTCAAGGTTGAGTAGCCAAGGAAACTTCCTTCATCTAACTTTTCTTCAAACTTCCTAGTTCGATCATTTGCAATTTTCAAAACAAAATGTTTACAACCAAACACATGAAAGTAATAGACAATTGGCTTTTTTCTTTTATAGATCTTGTAAGGAGTTTTCTCTAAAATAGGCCTCAAGAACACTCTGTTGATGATGTAGCAGGCTGTAGAAACCGCTTCAGCCCAAAATCGAGAGGAAACTTTACTCTCAATTAAGAGGGTTCTGGCCATTTCCTACAAAGATCTATTCTTTATTTCCACAACTCCATTTTGTTCAGGAGTGTATGGAGAAGAGAAAACATGCTGGAAATCAAATTCATCACAGAATTTTGCAAAGTCTTGATTTTTAAACTCACCTCTATGGTTTGTTCGTATGCTTGAAATAGCATAACATTTTTTCATTCTGAACTTTCTTGGAAAATTTTGAGAAGTGAGAGAATGCTTCAGACTTATTTGCCAAAAAATAGACCCAAGTGAAGCGAGAATAATCATCCACGTTTACTAAGCAATATTTCTTTCCACCAATGCTTTGAGTTGTGGTTGGTCCAAAGAGGTTCATGTGTAGAAGCTGCAAAGCACTATTAGTAGAAACTCGATTTACAAATTTAAATGAACTTATAACCTGTTTTCCGGGTAGAAGTACAACGCAAGTGCCATAACTTGGCACCGAGGGACACTTAAGTGCCATAACTTTAAATGGTATACTTGAGTGCCAGTTTTGAAGTTAAATAGGACACTTAAGTGTCACTCCGGCGAAGATCCGGCCAAACGGTTTACGTGGCGACTTTCCGGCGAGCTTGGTCCAAAACGGCGTCGTTTTGCACGTTGACGTGGCGGAGAAATGCAAAAACGACGCCGTTTCGTGTCTACGTATAAATAATAATATATAAATTAATGAAATTAGATTAAAAATATTCAAAAAATTTTAAAAAAGAAAAATTTTAAAAATTTAAAAATTAAAAAAATTTAAAAGTTAAAAAAATTTAAAAGAAAATTTAAAAAAAGGGGGTGGTCGAACGGGGCGGCTCCCTCACCGCCGCCGCCTCCCGCCGCCGCCGGGAAGGGCCGGCGATGGAGGGGGAGGGCGGCCGGGGTCGCCGGCCCGGCCGGGGCCGGCGAGACCCTCGCCGCGATCCGGCGAGGGCTCGCAGCCCTCGCCGTCGGCCGGCCGGGGGCCGGCAACCCCGGCCGACCCTCTCCCCTCCGTCGCCGGCCCTTCCCGGCGATGGCGGGAGGCGGCGGCGGCAAGGGAGCCGCCCCGTTCGACCCCCTTTTTTAAAATTTTTTAAATTTTTTTAAATTTTAATTTTTCTTAAATTTTTTAAATTTTTTAAATTTTCTTTTTCTTTTAATTTTTTGAATATTTTTAATCTAATTTCATTAATTTATATATTATTATTTACACGTAGACACGAAATGACGTCGTTTTTGCATTTTCTCCGCCACGTCAACGTGCAAAACGAAGCCGCTTTGGACCAAACTCGCTGGAAAATTGTCACGTCAGCCATTTGGCCGGATTTTCACCGGAGTGGCACTTAAGTGTCTCATTTTACTCGATATTGGCACTTAAGTGTACCATTTTAAAGTTATGGCACTTAAGTGTCCCTCCGTGCCAAGTTATGGCACTCCAGTGTCCCAACCTCTGTTTTCCGAAAACACAGGAGTACATAGATCAGGCTTTTGATAGCTCAAATTCGGAAGACCACAAACAAGCTTTTTGGAGGAAATCTTGGCAATCTACTTCATGTTAACATAGCCAAGCTTTCGATGCCAAAGATTTACTTCATCTTGAATGGATTAAGACACTAAGAACTTTCTGGTTTTATATCCAGAAGCTAAATATTATAATGCTTTCATCCAGTGAAAGGTTGAGAGAGAGATCTTTATTTATTCTCGAACAAATGCCTTCTTAGAAATTGATTTTGAATCCAGTATCGCAAAGCTAACCTATGCTGAGTAGATTTTAATTCAGTCCTTCCACCAAAGAAACATTATTGATAGTCAAGCTTTCAATCTTCACGGTTCCACATCCAACGATTCTTCCCTTACTATTTCCACCAAAAGAAACTTTTCCACCATTTATTTGAACAAACTTTATAAAGCAGCTAGAGTCTCCCGTCATGTGCCTCGAACAGCCACTATCCAAATACCATTTGATCTTCCTCTTGATAGTGACCTGTGATAAAAAAAGAGAACTTGAGTTTTCTTTGGTATGCAAATTTTCTTGGGTGTAAGGGAGTTAGTATTAAACACTATCTTTGCCCAATTTCTCTTAACAGGTTTCTAAATGTTGGGACATTCCTTCGAAATGTTCTGAGCTGTTACACTTTGAACATTTGAGAGCACTCCTGCCAACAGATTTTACAAAAACCTTTTGAAAATGAATTTTGTAAAATGCCTTTTTAGGTCTTTGTTTGATCATTTCTTTAACTTTGGGAAAATCAATTAAAGGAATAGTTTCTAAAGTCATTCCCAAACCAGACTTGTTAAAATAAGATCTTTGTACTGAAAGGATTTTCTCCAACTTCTCGGATCCTCTTGAAAATCTTTTTGTGATGTTTGAAATGTCCTATTTAGAAAAGTATTTTCCTTTGTAAGAGATTTAGAATTTTTTTTTTTTAAAATCAACAGAACTTTTATCTAGATTTTCAAATTTCTCTTTCCAATGAGCTTCCAATAGCTTGAGTTTAGAATTTTCTCTTTTTAGTTCATAAATTCTTTTAAGAGAGATTTTGAGACTAAGACAAAGTTCATCAATATACTTTGAGACTTTAACAGGAATTTTTAGAGGGCTTACCCCAATTTCCTTATATGAGTCTCGAAGTCGAATCTGATTCGAATTTGCCATTAGACAGATATTGGCATATTCTTCATCACTTTCCTCCTATTCTGTATCGCTTCATGTCTCTGCTTTGAGAGCCTTTTTGTATTTCTCAGTTCTTCCTTTCTTTTTCTTCAATAAAGGATAGTTTGGTCCGATATGCCACTTTTTTTCCACATTTGAAGCATATCACATCTTGACTCGTTTCATCATCCTCAGTTGGTTTTTTCTAGAATTTTTGCATGCTCTGCTTTTTCCAGTTGAATTACTTCCCTTCTTGTTCAACTTTCTGAACTTTCTAATCATGAGTGCTAGCTCTTCATCATCCATGTCGTCTTCAGAGTTTGTCATCAAAATCATTAAGGCAATTGACTTCTTACCTTTGGGATCTTCATCCTCATTGATTTGCTCCACTTCATATGACTGAAGTGTGCCTACAATTTCATCTACAGAGTGAGGCATGATCCTTTGCATTTCTCTGATCAATGTCTTTACATCATTTCAGTCTTTGGATAATCCACGCGGTAGCTTATTGACCTTCATTGATCCTAAGATTGGTTGTCCTTGATATGCCAAGCCGTTTACAATTTTTGTGAAGCGACTAAACATATCAATGATGGATTCACCAAGTTTCATCTTGAAGGCTTCGTACTGTCCGAGTAAAATATTGATTTTTGTTTCTTTTACTTGATCAGTTCCTTCGTATGTAACATGCAACCTGTCCCAAACTTCTTTAGCTGTTTCACAAGAAAAAATTCGGTTATACTCAGTAGGTGATAAAGCACGATATAAGGATTAGATGGCTTTAGCATCAAGAGCCTATCTCTTGGTTAATTCTGCTTCTGGTAATTCTCTAGCATCTACAACTTCCTTTCCTCTTTTTGAGATTGATGAAACTTTGGGAATAATCCCTTTTTCAACCACATCCCATTCTAGAGGATCTTTTGATCTCATAAATGCCTTCATCTTATTCTTCCATACGTTGTATTTCTTTCCATCAAAGTATGGAGGTCTGGTGTTGCTTTGGCCTTTAACTAATCCTGTAGTCAAAATACTAGCCATAGATCTTTAGCTTTTCAAATAAAAACACTTCAATAAAATAAGCACTCACGCTTTGATACCAATTGAAAGGGCTACTATGAACACCTAGAGGGGGTGAATAGGTGTGAGAATAATTTTTCACGGAATAAAATGATTACTTTTGGAATTATGTTTTAGCAGACTTAAGCAAGTTCAGGCTTTAACAGTTAACTATGACTACAAACAATTAAAATAGTTTAGGGAAGAGAATAGGAACACAAGGTTTATAGTGGTTCGGCTTAGATCAAGCCTACGTCCACTCTTTCACGTTGACAGCCTACTAGCTGGATTCCACTATGAATCAAAAGAGATTTTACAATCTCACAATCTCAACTTCACAATGTGGAGACTCTACTACACTCTCCCGAAATCTCACAAATGTTTGCCCTCTTTTGAGTACAATTTTAGCTAAGCAAATGAAATAGCAAGGAACTAGGAAGCTTCAGACTTTGAAATTTTTCATTCACGCTCTTTATCAAACAACTAGCGAGTCTACCTTAAATACTCCTTCACGCCAAAACAACCGTTGGCAATTTCCAAAGGAATTCTTCCAATCTACCCATTGGATATAATCAATCAAGGAGATCTCGAGTCATTTGATGATTGAGATGAAAGCCCGTCAATCATGTTCACTCATACAATCAGGATATTGGTTTCCATAAGTAGAACTTTCCAAGTTTACTCGCCTTTCAAAAAATTTGATTATCGAGATTGAATCCAATAAAGATAATCAATCATGAGAGTGCTGTATGCAGCCATAAGGTTATCCATAAGCCATACGGATCAATTCCTTGAAGAAATAAAGATAATCTCACATCTTGGATAAGTCTTCATTCTTTTGTCTAGAAACTGTCAATGGCCAGACTTTGAACCGAAAGTCTGGCGCTCCTCAGACTTTAACACTAAAGTGTGAAAGTCATCATAATAGACTTTGGATAAGTTTTGTCAACTTGAAAACCTTAGGGAGTTTTCTCCAACAGCCTCGTGTTTTACTAGGACGGGAGCTTGTTTTGGATGTGGCCAGCATGGCCATCAAATAAGAAATTGTCCATGCAGGCTTATGGGAGCATAGGTGCCATTGCCGTAGATGGGATAGAATAGAGGGAGTGCATCGTAGAACACACTGCAGGGTAGTTTGAACATGCCTCTGGTGCAAGGAAGGGTATATGTTGTCACCCGAAGGGAAGTGGATGACTCACAGGATGTGGTTATAGGTACGGTCTCGTTGAACGACCATACTGCTTATGCTTTATTTGATCATGGAGCTATGCATTCATTTATTGTTGAGCAGTTTGTTAAGTTAGTAGGATTGAGTCTAGAACCGTTGGGGACAGACATTAGTATATCTACCCCATTAAAGGATAAAGTGTTGTCTATGATAGGGTGTCCTAATTACAAGTTAGTGATTAGTGAGCAAGAGGAAATGATAGATTTGATTGTCTTGGCCATGTTTGACTTTGATGTGATCATTCGCATGGATTGACTCACCAAACAACGAGCTACAGTAGACTGTTTTTGTAAAGCGATTCAGTTTAACCCATTAACAGGTGAAAGTTTCGAGTTTATCGGAAGTCGAGGAGGACCCTCGATTACCTTAATCTCGTCACTTGAGGCAACCCGTTTGTTAGAGGTGGGTTGCCAAGGTTATATGACAATTGTAGTAGATACGATAATTGAGGAGCCAAAGATGGAGAACATCGTCATGGTATAGGAGCTTTCTAATGTGTTTCCTGAGGAATTACCCGGTTTACCCCCAGACAGGGAGATCGAGTTCATGATTGAGTTAGCCCCTAGGATGGAGCCAATTTCTAAGGCTCCTTACCGTATGACATTGTCAGAGTTGAAGGAACTGAAGGTACAGATGCATGAGTTGTTGGATAAAGGATTTATATATCCTAGTGCATCACCTTGGGGAGCATTAATATCGACAACTCAACCAAGTGACGATCCAAAACAAGTATCTATTGCCGAGGATTGATGACCTGTTTGATCAGCTACAGGGAGCATCAATATTTTCCAAAATCGACCTAAGGATAGGTTACCATCAGCTAAGGATTAAGAAGGAAGACATACAAAAAATGGCATTTTGTACGCATTACGGCCATTATGAGTTCACCGTAATGCCATTTGGTTTGACCAACACACTGGCTACTTTCATGGATTTGATGAATCGAGTATTCAAGGAGTATGTGGATCAGTTCGTGATTGTGTTTATCGATAATATCTTCGTGTACTCAAGAAGTTCAAAGGAGCATGAAAGACATTTAAGGATAGTGCTTTAGACCCTGCGAGAACACGGGCTATACGCCAGATTCAGTAAGTGTGAATTTTGGCTAACTCGTGTAGCTTTCTTAGGTCACGTGATTTCTAGTGTAAGGATTTCTATGGACCCGACTAAGATTGAAGTCGTGATAAATTGGCCGAGATCGACGATAATGACCGAGATCCGAAGTTTCTCGAGATTGGTAGGCTATTATAGATGATTTGTGGAAAGATTTTCAGCAATAGCCATGCCTCTACCTCAACTACTGAAGAAGGAAGAGAAGTTTGCATGGAGAGATAAGTGCGAGCGTAGTTTCCAAGAGCTCAAGGAAAGGCTGACTACCGCATCTGTGTTGATGATTCCGTCTAATCCTGGAGCGTATGTGATTTACAGTTGTGACATCCCAAATTTCAATCCGTCTCGAATATATGATGCATTTCGTGGAAGCGCCTATGGTCCTTTTTCTCTGAGCTAATCACTCACGAGTTAACTAATCTATTAGGTGAAGTCATTAAGGGATATAAATGCGGCGGACTTGAGAATTCAATTGGAAATCGACTACTCGATGAGAGTCAATAAAGCACTGTTATAATTGAAATGTGATCAAATATAGGTCGATTCGACGGAAACACGTAATTGTATGGCAAGTGATTATGCTTGATTGCGAGATTCGCGTCGAACGGCGCTAACCCAAATTTCTATCGATTTTATACTCGGTACACGTAATTGAAACATTGTGATTTTTACGACAATCGGGAGTCGCCTATGAGTCAGAGATGCACAAACATGGATCGAAAATTATCAACCACAAGTCAAATGCGATAAAATCCCTAAAAGCTACCCAATATGTTAAATTGTACTAAAATCACGTTCAGTTGATTTTAATCACGAAATTGAATTCGGTTTCAGGAATCGAACATTAAAGTGTGTCACGATTTATTTTTAGGATATTGTCTCATCTTTCGGAGGAATTCTGTCGAGTCTAGGATTTTTTTGGAAAATCAATTTTGGACAAATCGGAAAAGAATTGGAAGAACATATGGGCTGTTGAAGGGGGTTATTTAGCTGCCAAAATTGCTTTGTTTGGTGAAGAAATGAGAGAAAATCAGCCATTGGTTATCCTCCCGACATTGTGCGCTAATGACTTTGTGGCCAAAGCACTCAAGTGTATGATATTTTCCCTTGGATTTCAGTTGGCCCTCACCTTGACTTTGTTTCCCTTCTTTCCCTCCTCTTTCCTCTCCATTTCCCCTCTTACGTGCGTGCACTTCCCCCTTCTGCTCAGTCGAATCACCTCATGCCTTCTCCTTCTTCACACATCCTTCCCATTTCCTTTTCACGCTCATTTCCCATCTGTTTTGCTACCACCGAACAGTCCAGTCCACCATTTCATCACCTGCCATCCCCTTCCATTCCATGCCCGCATCTCATCCCCTTCGTCACTTCCACCAACGCCCAATCCCTCACCAACTCATCGCCTCACCATCCCCATCGAACAACCCCAACGCCAGATCGCCAACCCTCACCACATCACTGTCCAGCCAAGTCTGGCGACCAGTGGCTTCCGCCTAACTCCAACAGCCGCGCCTATCCGTTCGCCAGTCCAGCCGCCCGTTCTAGCCATGCCAACAGCTTTGACTAGCCTCCAAACACAACCAAGTCCAGCCCTTTGGCCGTGACTTGCTAGGTTGTTTTTCAACCTTGGTTTGGCCTTTGTTGGAGAAACGGTTGCCTCAACTCTTCACTGTCTTTGTGCCGCCGTTGCCGTGAACCCGCCGCTGTGCTAATCCGGTGAGTTAATGCCATAACCTCGGATTAGGAAGTTAATTACACTTAAGGATTAGTTTATTTTTAATTAAGATTATGGGTTAATCCTAGTTAGTTTGGTTAGGGGTTAGTTTGTTTAACTAGGGTTAGTTAGTTAACCATGGTTAGTTTAAATAACCATGGTTAGTGTAATTAAATTATAATTATTTATTTAATTGTTATTTAAGTAATTAATTATAATTAGCGTAAATTGTGATGGAATAGCCATTTTGCAGAATTTTGCGCAAATCGTCGTGGTTGAATTGATATGTGAAATTCATTGCTTGATTGTGCAATTGGGTGTTTGGTTGTCGTTATGGATTATTATTGCAAAATTGGATTTTTTGTATTTGATTAGAAAAATACCGGGTGTCGGTTTTTGACGCCAAAATATTTCATGTATTATATAAAATTGTGGAATTTTGAAATGGGAGAGTATCATGTTTTATGGTTCAACACAATTATTTTACCGAGAATTTTTAATACGAAGAAAATAGGCCAAGTCCATTATTTGAAATTGTGGTATTTGAGTGCAAAGCTCGATATTCTTAGCCAAGTATGTGCTGGTGTGTGATTACTTAAATACCCTGATGCGTTTACGTGGGGTAGTGATCCCGTCCTGATGTGTTTACGAGGGACAATACTTGATTAAGTTCGGATGCTCCACGTCAATGGATGCCGATCATAGTGGAGGCTGGGCCGATGCTTCTTTATGGAATGCCATCTTAATGCGTTTATGTGGGACGATGCCATGCTCGACGGAGCTGGACAACGCCCAGTTATGCCGGGTGATCACTGACTGTTGAGTTGGCCGTGACCTGGGTTGTAATAACTGGGACATACCTAAGTGATTGAGATAGTTGCGCCTGATTATAGGATAAAATTGTGTGGCATGGAATGGAACATGTCATAACGGTTTAGTCTTATAATCAGGACCCATGTGTTAGTTTGGAAGATAAATAGAGGTGTTCCAGTTATTAAATACGTTTGTTGTATGCATATGATCTATGTGATAAGCTAATATGCAGGAACACACCAAGGCGAGATAAGTCGTATGTAGTGCATGTTTAGGACGCCTCTGAGTGAATTTGCATCATAATCGAGGTTTAAGGTGTTAACTCACTGAGATTTTATCTGACCCCGTCGTGGTTTAAATATTTTTAGGTCCTTTGTATGGAGATACGTCACGTCCATTTTGGGTGCCCATGAGAGATGGAGTCTGAGTCTACCTTCTTCCCTATTCTCGGGACCACCTGGACTCGTGAGCTGGTGGTGACCACGGTTTGGGTCGATGAGGGCCTACCTCACTTGGTGCCTCATCGCTTCAAAGCATGGTTCCTTCACGAGCCTGACAGAGTTCAGGAGGGTCCTCTCGAATGTTTTGATGGACTTACCATCAAAACCAAGAATGAGGAGGTAGCTCACCCCCATGGACATCGATTTGCCGAATGATGACATGGAGGACCCAGGGTTCGAGGTGGAAGGGTCTAGAGCGTTGGTGGCCTAGTAGTTTCTTTTTGAGTCGAACTTTTGTTTATAGACCTGTAAGACTGACTTGGCATGTATATAAAGTGTGGTTTGCGAAATAAGCATTGGCTTGTTTTTACTATCCCTATGTTCATTGTTGTCTAGGTATATGTTTAAATTTCGCTTCGGCATGTGCATAAAATGAATGGGCTGGCGATGCGTCCTGGGAACGTCGCAAAATTTTAGTCGACCACCGAGGGATGCGTGCATGTGCAGGGTTCAAGGCGTGACAACAGTGATGCGTTGTATAGAGGATTGGGTTGCGTTTTAATGCAACATGGAAGAGTTGTTGCATACACATCCTGTCAGTTGAGACCTTATGAGTTAAATTATCTGACGCATGACTTGGAACTCGCATCGATCATCATTGCTTTGAAGGTTTGGAGACATTACTTATGTGGAGAAAAGTTCCATATCTTTACTGACCACTAGAGCCTACAGTACTTATTATCTCAGAAGGAATTGAACACGAGGCATCGTCGTTGGATGGAACTTCTCAAGGACTACGAATGCAACATCATGTATCATCCCAGAAAGGCCAACAAGGTCACAAATGCATTAAGTCGGAAATCATCGATTGCACATATGATGGTTCAGGAGTGGATCCTACTCAAAGTAGTTTGAGATTTAGATTTCAAGTTTGAGGAATGCCTACTTTCAAGTCTCGTGGCTGCCCTCAGAATTAAACTAGAAGTGTAGATAAGGATTAAGACACTGCAGTTGACAGACTCTAAGATCCAGAAAATTCTGCAAGAGGATGCGGAAAAGAGGAAGGCTGACTTTCAAGTTACTAAGGACAAAACACTAAAGTTTCGTGGGGGATTATGGGTACTTGACGATGCGGAGCTTAAGGAGGAGATCTTGTCAAAAACTGATCGTAGTAGTTATAGCATTTATCTAGGCAAATATCGCCAGACATGTTGCCAAGTGTCTAACGTGCCAGCAAGTGAAAGCACAACATTGCAAGCCTAGAGGACTTCTGTAACCTCTCGAGATTCCCGAGTGGAAGTGGGAACATATCATAATGGATTCTCTGATGGGATTACCAAGAAGTCAGCGAGGTAATGATTCCATATGGGTTGTAGTCGATAGATTGACGAAGTTTGCTCACTTCATCACCGTACAAAAAGACTTTGCATTAGATAAATATGCTGAACAGTACGTGCAAGAGATAGTTTGTCTTCATGGAGTCCCAGTGACGATCACGTCAGATCGAGACCCGAAGTTCACGGCAGCTTTTTGGAAAAGCTTACAAACTGCCTTGGGAATGAAGCTGTAGTACAGCACGGCCTATCATCCGTAGACGGATGGCTAGTCTGAGAGGACGATTCAAACCCTTGAGGACATGCTACAAGCTTGCGTATTGGACTTCAAAGGAAGCTGGGAGAAATAGCTTCATCTGGTCGAGTTCACCTACAACAACAGTTATCAGTAGAGTATCCAAATGGCACTGTTTGAAGTGTTGTATGGCAGAGCTTGCGGAACTCCCATTTGTTGGGACGAAGTTGGAGAGCATAAGATCATCGGTCCTAAGTTGGTTCAACAGTCAATCGACGCCATTGAAGCTATCCGAGAAAGACTCATGACCACTTAGAGTCATTAGAAAAGTTATGCAGATAAGTGGTGTAGACCATTGGAGTTCCAAGTTGGTGAACACATATTCCTCAAAGTGCCACCGATGAGGGGTACTTCATGCTTTGGCAAGAAAGGGAAATTAAGTCCGAGGTACGTCGGTCCCTTTGAGATTTTGGAGTGAATTGAGACTTTAATGTATTATCTCACATTGCCACCAAGACTTGCTCAAGTTCATGTCATCTTCCACGTGTTGATGTTGAGAAAGTATGAACCTGACCTGACTCATGTGCTGAATTTCGAAGCATTAGACGTAGACGAGAGAGTGTCGTACGTGGAGAGACCGGTTCGGATAGTGGATCAAAACGACCAAGTCCTACGCAACAAGAAAATCCCCCTAGTTAAAGTGGTTTGGCAACACCACGAAACGGAGGGAGCCATGTGGGAAAGCGAAGAAGCGATGAGACATCAATACCCCCACCTTTTGAAGAAAAATTGTAATGATTTAAATTTCAAGGACAAAATTTTTATAAGAGGGGAAAAGTCGTGACATCCCGAAATCTAACCCCGTTTTAGCAAGGGTCAATATGACACCGTTTTAATCGATTAACGAATGGATATAAGTTGATTCGAGGGAATTGTGTAGTCGAATTGCAAGTGATTTCGCATGATTGCGAAATTTGTGTCGAATGGCAATAACCTGATTTTCTATCGATATAATACTGGGACACGTAATTGAAACTTCACGATTTTTGTAACAACCAAACGTCATCTATGAGTCGGAGAAGCACAAACGTGAATCGAAAATTATCGACCACGGATCAAATGCGCAAAAATTCCTAAAAGCTACCCAATAGGTTAGGTCATATAAAATCATGTTCAGTCAATTTTAACCACAAAATTGAATTCGGTTTCGGGAATCGAACGTTCAAGCGTGTCACGATTTATTTTTAGGACATCGTCTCATCTTTCGGTGAGTTTTCGTCAAGTCTAGAATTTTTCGGAAAAATCGAATTTCGGACAAATTGGAAAAGAAATGAAAATTCGGATCAAGAGAGAAAAAGGATTATTTGGCCCCTAAAATGGTTTATTTTGTGAAGAAATAGAGGAAAATGGCCATTGGATGGCCAATTGACTTGTTGGGCATGAAGACTTTGAGGCCAAAGTCATGAGTGCATAGATACTTCTCTAGCCTTCTTATTGGTTGTTGCATGGACTTTCTTTTTCCCCCTCTCCCTCCAATTTCCTCTCTCACGCTCACAATTCCTCCCCCCCTCTTTCTACCATTCATTTATTCCTCTTCATTTTGACGCTAGCTCCAATTTCCTCCCTCATGCACACCATCTCCCTCTCTGTTCTTGCTACAGCCGACCACTCCATCTCCTCCATTTCCTTTCTTTCGTTGCCACACGCCCACACACCATCACCCACTGTCAACCCACGACAACGGCCCACTTCAGTCACCACCGCCAGCAGTCACGCCCCTGCAGCTTCCCAGCTTCAGCCGCCATCTTCATCTTCAGCATTTCTTCTTGGCTGCACCCTCAACCCATCTTCTTCATCATTTCTTCCCCAGCCACATACACCCACCTTCCATCTTCAGCAGCACTCACTCTAGGACTCCACCACCGACTAGCTCAGCCCTCGTCTCCTCACGCCAACTCCATAGTCCAGCTCCACCTCCCCTCACGCCAGCAAGCCAGCTTCAATCATCACTCATCATTCCACCACACCAACAAATCAGCCCACGTCCAACCGCCTGTCTGGCCTTCACCTCCCGTTCATCCACCCAGAATCCACCATCCAACAGTTCCAGTCCAGCAACTCCGCTACCACTAGCCGCACCAATAGGCCCCACAGTCCAGCAACCATAAAACCGAGCCCTCCTTAGCCGTGAGCCTTATAGGGCTGTTTTCAGCCGTTGTTTGAGCTCCGTTAGAGATGCGGTAGCCTCGAGTCTTCACCACCATTGCGCCGCCGTCCCCGTGAACTCGACGTCGTCCTAATATGCTGAGTTAACTCCCTAATCCTTGATTAAGTTGTTAATTGCTCTTAGGGGGTTAGATTAGTGCTAAGTGGATGAGTGTTAATTATTTTAGTTAGAGCAACTAGCTTAGTTAGGTTAGTTTGGTTAGGCTAGGTTAGTTTGGTTAGACTAGTTTGTTTGGTTAGGTTAGTTAGTTTAGTTAGTTAGTTAACCTTGGTAGTTAGTTAGCCATGGTTAGGTTAATTAAGTTGGATTAGTTTAATTAATAGCAATTTTTTTAATTAATAGTGACTTAATTAATTAATCGTAATTAGTGTAATTAGTGACGGATTAGCCGTTTTGTGAAATTTTATGCTTGTTATCGTGGATGAATTTTTGCATAATTTTGATGACTTATGTGTGCAATTGAGTCCCTGGTAGTAGTGATTGATTATTATTGCAAAACTCAATTTTATGGGTATTTAATTTGAAAAATACCAGGTGTCAGTTTTTTACGTCAATTTTTATGTACTATATAAAATTGTAGAGTTTTAAAATAGCAGCGTACTAGGTTTGATGGTTCGCTTTTGAATACATGACCACACACGATTATTTTGACCGGGATTTTTTATACGAAGATAAGTGGCCAAGTTCATTATTTGAAAATGAGATATTTGAATGCAAAGCAAGGTATCCTTGGCCAAGTATGTGCTCGTGTGGTCACTATCGGAACCCGTCACCCAACAAGATACCAGTCGCGGTGAAGGTTAGGTCGATGCTCTTTTATGGAATGCTGTCTAGGCAGGTAGTATTAGACGTTGTCGTGTCCGACGGAGCAGGACAACGCCCGGTTACGCCGGATGACCGTTGGCTATTGATGTCACGCCTCGATCCTCCGAGCGCACACCCATCCCTCCTTGGTCGATAAATAGCAACGTCCCAAGACGCGTCACCGACCCATTCATTTTAATGCACATGCGAAAGAAATTAATAATCCCCAGACAATAACATAATGGGATAGAAAAGTAGGCCTTACATTTTCAAACCACAACATCACACTTATATATACATATATCAAAACCAGTTGTGTATTACAAACTAATATATATATATATAAAGGTTCTACAAAACAGGAGTGGGGGTTTCAACAACTATGGGTCCTTGTCCTCCTCTTCATCATCTTCGATTTCACCCTCTTCCACACTTCAACTAGAACCCATTGCTGAATACACCGAGGAGTCTAGCTCTTCAAGGGTAGGGTCCACCGAGTCTGTCACTGAATCACCTGGAGGATCAGCCGTTCCCTTACCAAACGCAACCTCCATCACATACGGAGGTATCTCTTATTCCGGTATGGGTCCCTCACACATTCTAGTATGATCCTGGTGATACCATGCTCTATATTGATGGGGCACCTTTTTAGGGAGGCTCGCATCAACCCAGATTATGGACTTCACTAGTTCGTACTCTAATCCATTAGGGTGCCCATGTATTGGAATGTAGTACTTTTGTTCTGTGAGTTTCTTTGGTTGCCCAAAATGTTCTGGTAGGGCTACCATCTAGGAACCTAAAAATGGTTATCCCACAACGGGTGAGACAATGTCTCAGCGAGTTCTACCCCTTAAGCCCTAATTGGGAAGAAAATACACCCTAAGGGCTGCCTAAGCACAAATATGGGGTAGATGACTTACCTGGGCCTCCACTTTTTGCAAATTAGTTTAATTTAAATACTGACAAATCATGCCATCCAATCAAATCATATCGAAGTATCGATCAATCGACTCAGTCGATTGCATGTCATAACGACCTCCCTTGGTCGGCCTAATCAATACTATCTAATAAGTCCGATCATGTTAGGACTGCTCACCCTAAGCTGAAAATAGATAGTATAGCTCACACTAAGCTGATAAATAGTATATTATTCTCTATCTAAACTGACATATCGCCCGTAGGCTGATATAGTATACTATTAATGCTCAATCTAAGCTGATCGGGTATATTGCTCTTTATCTAAGCTAACATATCAGAGCCCGTAGGTTGATATAGTATACCGACATTACTCACTCTAAGCTAATAAGGTATACTACTCTCTATCTAAGCTAACATATCGTCCGTAGGCTATGACATCCTGAAATTCGAGCCCTCTAAGGGATGAATGAACGTGAATTTTGTCAATGCATTCTTGGTTGATCTCACTCATAATTGATCACTCCTGAGATACTAACCTCGAGAGGAAAGGCTAATGAGGACAGAACTCATACTATGGCACCCCTGAAACAGCCTCCGATCCATTAGGGTCGCCACAATTCGCCTACCTTTCACTTGTCCTAATAACATGTCACTTTGATACCATTGAATTATAGTGGGTCCATATGTCTTGGGGGTTTATATTATCTTAGTCAGTCCCAGCGCAGTTCATATAACGGAAGCATATTCAACATCTCCCTAACCCATACTCAAACTAAATAATACAATGCAATGCACACCAACTACACCTTTCATATATATACACGTAAGAGCCGAAACACTTTTATTTACATAGCCTGATCAAACATCAAGACTCGGTACATCAAAAGGCCAAGGCTTTACTAAGCTCGGCTATAACCAAAAGTACCCGACCCTAACATCAGTCATGTACACCAATCCATCATCCAGTGTCGGCTATCCAAAAAGTGTCAACCACTACCAGTCACACACACAGTCACACCCAGCCCGGTGCATCGGCTGGTGGCAGTGGCAGCATCCCCATCATGACCCCGTCGCGGCGGATGTGGACGGACAGGAACTCCTGGACTACAGGGCTATCAGGTAGACCCACGTCATACATAACTAAAACTTGAATACGGATGAACACCAACATAGGAATGCTCCAAACACTCAACCTCAACGTCGGACAGTAAGCCATAGAATGTACCACTTGTGACCGGTAACAAAGGCATCTCTCAATCAGAAATGTTAGTCCCCAAAAATGGTGAATACAACCACTCAGCAGTAAAAGATCCATCAAACTACATAATGCAACAAGCAAGACAACCAAAATTTCATGTGAAATGCACATATCATCCACGCAATCATGCTTATGTATCCATGAGATCCATTCAAAACCTTAATGACCACACTTCCAATGCCAAATATTACCAATTCAAGTTCATGGACAATTATATCCCATGCCCTATGCACACACAAATGTGCATGATTCAATTCCCAATTTTAATTTTAAAAAGGATCTCATTTTTCTTCCAGGGACTAGTGTTTGCATCCCTCATATCGCTCGCATCCAACCTGGCATCATGAGGAACCTCTGGCACACACCTTTGGGCATCCGACACACACCTCCGGGCATCTCGCACCCCAACTAGCATCACGAGGAACCTCCGGCACACACTTCCGGGCATCTCGAAACTCTCGAGGTCATCCGACACACACCTCCGGGCATCTGGCACACATCTTCGGGCATCCTGACACTCTCAGGGTATCGTCAACTCAAGGGTCCGACGGTATCATCAACATTATAATGCATATTCACATATATGTGTCACTTTCACAATAACATTTGAAGCAATAATGTCAAAGGTTTTAATAAACTTTTGATGTCATATGATAGGCTAAATGTCACCACATATGCTGTATAAATAACAACCCAAGATATCACATCTCATAGAGCAATTCATTTGTTCTTGAAAATAAAACAATTTTTGCATAAAACAGAATGCACTTCTTTAATTAAAATTCTGGAAAAATTAGTAAACGATCTTAATAAATTCTGAAAATTTAAGATGTTATAAAAAAGATCTAGAGAAAAATGTTTCATGAAGAACACCATGTCAAAAGAACTTCGTACAAGTCGCTATGAACCATGCATCACAGCCTTAAAATTTCAAACATCACCATTGCACAGTTTCATAAATAATTTCGATTAAGTCCTTATATAAACTCATAAAATTCTGAGATTTTAATTTGTTATATTTAAGACCTAGAGATAAAAGTCTCATGAAGAAATTGAAGTCGAATTCTTTCTGGATTAAAAGCTATAATTATGATAGCCCTCCCTAATTCTCGTTACAGTTTCCAGATCAATCCCTTTTGAAGAAAATCGTTTCCTCGATCAATAGTCATCCGTTTATTCTCAAATTTTAGTACGTTATTACTCAAGATGTCATATACAACTTTCTTCAAGGACATGAGCTCAAATTCTGACTGGATAATTGCACAAAATTCACTGAATCCGCAGAGGTCATGCTGTGTTTCCATAAAACAGTTTACCAATCCTAAAGAACTACTCCTACTAGTTCGAAACTTCAACATCCAGCATCAAATTTATGCATCCTCAAGTATATTTACACTTCACACAACCACAACAAGCAAAACGGCGACTCAAGGCTTCAACGGGCTCGATCGATGGCGAGGCTAGGTGGCGTCGACGGCGGCAGCTGGCGCATGCACAGTGGGGCTGGTCTCCTTCTTCCCTCCCCAATGCACCCTCATGAACTCCCTCTTTCTCTCGAACTCTCTCTTTCTCTCGGATTCTCTCTCTCGCTCGCTTGCCCGCATGGTCTCACTCTCTCTTGCGAACACTCCCTTCCACTTAAATCCCCACTCATAATTACTTAATTGCAATTATTCACATGGCCATAAAATTTTGCAATATTAATCGATAGAAATCCGACTTATAGAGTACATGGCCGAGAAATTTCCCCATCAATTTATCCTTTAGTACAATCCTTGATCACATATGGACATACGATAGATTTCCAACAAAACAATTGTCCATTAAATGCTCGGCCTTGTTTAATTGTAATCCATTGGTCTAATGGCTATTATATAGTCCAATGGCGCTTCCATCACCTATTCATGGGTCGTAATGCATCTAGAGATTGCTATGAAATTTTTAGGATGCCACAATTCTCCCCTCCTTAGAGAATTTTGTCCTCGAAATTAGACATGACCTATGTCTCTTTAAACAAGTGAGGGTACTTTTCCCTCATCTCATTCTCACTTTCCCATGTGGCTTCCTCCACATCATGATGTCGCCATAATATCTTAACCAATGGTATTTTCTTGGTCCTGAGAATTTGCTTCTTTCGTTCCAGTACTTGCACAAGCTCCTCAATGTACCTCACTTTCTCATCCACTTTGATGGCTTCATGATCAAGTATATGACCAGGATCCGGTCGATATCTCCTTAGCATCGACACATGGAACACATCATGTAATTTCCCAATTTAGGAGGCAGTGCCAAACAATAAGCTACATCTCCTATTCTTTCGAGTATCTCAAAAGGTCCAACAAACCTAGGGCTTAACTCACCCTTCATTCCAAATTAAGATATTCCTTTCATAAGGGATACTTTAAGGAATACATGATCCCCCACATTAAACTCTAAAGGTCTTCTACGCTTATCTGAGTAGTCTTTCTGCCTACTCTGGGCTGTTTTAAGTCTTTTTCCTGATAATTTCAATAGCCTCAGTAGTAATTTGTACCAATTCAGGTCCTGTCAATTTCCTTTCACCTACTTCATTCCAACAAACAGGAGTCTTGCACCTTCTTCCATATAATGCTTCATACGGAGCCATGTCTATATTTTTCTAAAAACTATTGTTATAGGCAAACTCTATCAAGTGCAACTTTTCATCCCAACCTCCCTTAAAATCAATAATACAAGCTCTCAGCATATCCTCCAAAATTTGAATCACTCTTTCCGTTTGTCCATCTGTTTGAGGATGAAAAGCAGTACTAAATTGAAAATTTGTCCTTAAGGAATTTTGAAGACTTTGCCAAAAATTTGAAGTAAACCTAGAGTCTCGATCATATGTGATCGTTATAAGAATACTGTGTAAGCATATCACTTGGCTTACATATATCTCAGCAAGTCTATCCATCTGGTAGTCTATGCGGACCGCTAGGAAATGAGCAGACTTAGTCAAGCGATCTACTATCACCCAAATAGAGTCGTGACCACTTGATGTCCTTAGTAGTCCTTGCACAAAGTCCATTGTCACCTGCTCCCACTTCCATTCTGGTATATCTAATGGTCTCAATAGTCCTGCGGGTTTGCAGTGTTCCTCTTTCAGTTGCTGGCATGTTAAACACTGGGAAACATGTTTAGCTATATCCTTCTTCATGCCATTCCACCAAAACTGCTAGTGTAAATTTCTAAACATTTTTTTACTCCCCGGATGAATACTATAATTACTCCTATGTGCTTCTGACAAAACTTCCCTTCTCACTTCTTCATTGTCAGGAACATAGAGTTGTCCTTGGCATCTTACTACTCCATCCTTAGAGACTTGAAACTCTGGTCTTTTCCCTAAAGACACAACGTTTCATATTTCCATAATCTCCGGGTCAGATTTCTGTAGAATCTTAACTTTCTGGATAACTTCGAGCTCAATCCTTAATGCAGTGAGCATACCAGTAAGGTGGTCTATTTCTAACTTGAAGTCTGAATCCATTATTGACTTTAACAGATTCCACTATGTTATTCTTAGACCAGCCATGTCCATAGCCGACTTTCAACTAAAGGCATCTGCCACTTTATTTGCCTTTCCTGGATGGTATCGTATTTCGCAGTCATAATCTTTTAGTAATTCCATCCACTTTCTTTGTCTCATGTTCAACTCTTTTTGCGAAAACAGATACTTCAAACTCTTATGATCTGTATAGGTTTCAAACTTCTCTCCATACAGATAATGTCTCCATATTTTCAAAGCAAATACTATAGCTACTAACTGTAAATCATGGGTTGGGTAATTTAACTCGTGAGGTTTCAATTGCCTTGATGCATAGGCTATGACCTTGCCATGCTGCATCAAAACACATCCTAGTCCTTTATGAGAAGTGTCACTATACACCATGAATCGATCAGATCCAGATGGTATAGTCAAAATTGGAGCTATAGTTAACTTCCTTTTAAGTTCCTGAAAACCTTTTTCACATTCTCCACTCCATTCAAACCTCACATTTTTTCGAGTCAATTTCGTTAAAGAGCCTACCAAGTGTGAAAATCCTTCGATAAACCTCCTATAATAGCCAACCAACCCTAAGAAACTTCGTATCTCAGTTGGCGTTGTTGGTCTCGGTTAGTTCACTACCATCTCAACTTTTGCAGGGTCTACTGCAATTCCATCTCCTGACACCATGTGCCCTAAAAATATTATCCGGTCTAGCTAGAATTCACACTTACTGAATTTGGCGCATAACTTATGATCTCTAAGTGTTTGCAATACTATCCTTAGGTGTCGTTCATGTTCTTTAGGTTCTTTAGAATATATCAGGATATCATCAATGAAGAAAATTATAAATTGATCCAGATAAGGCTTAAATATCCTATTCATTAAATCCATGAATGGGGCTGGTGCATTCGTTAATCCAAAAGGCATAACTAGGAACTCATAATGTCCATAACGAGTCCTAAATGCAATCTTAGGAATGTCTACTTTCTTTATCCTTAACTGATGGTATTCTGACCTTAAGTCAATTTTAGAAAAGACTGAACTTCCCTGCAACTGATCAAAGAAATCATCAATTCTAGGCAAGGGATAATTATTCTTTACAGTCACTTGGTTCAGCTGTCTAAAGTCAAATACATAAACGCATCGACCCATCCTTCTTTTTCACAAATAGAACTGGTGTCCCCCAAGGTGAAGCACTTGGCCTAATAAATCCTTTATCGAGCAATTTTTGTAGTTGCACCTTCAATTCCTCTAGCTCCACCAAGGCCATTCTATACGGGGCTTTCGATATTGGTCCTGTTCTAGGCATTAGTTCAATTTCAAACTCAATCTCTCATTCCGATGGTAATCCAGGCAACTCCTCAGGAAACACATCCTGAAACTCCCTGACTATTCGAATCTCATCGATTTTAGCCTCTTCCTTAGTAAGATCTCTTACTACTGCTAAGTATCCTTGACATCCTTCGTCAAGTAGTTCATGAGCTTCTACCATTGAGATGATGGCTATAGAGGGGTTTGTCTGACCTCCAAAAGATTCAAAACTAGACTGGTAAGGTAACATGAACTGGATCACTTTCCCATAGCAATCTACCTTAGCCCGATACTTATGGAGCCAGTCCATTCCTATGATAACATCAAAGTCATACATAGCCATCATGACTAAATCTATTTCCATATCTCATCCGTCTATAGTTATCTTACATTTTGCACACATCATTGTAGATAATACCATATTCTTTAAAGGTGTAGAAACACAAAGAGGCGTCTCAAGAGGTGTAGCTTCTATTTTACTCAATTGTCTATATTTTTCAAATATAAATGAATGCGTAGCACCCGTGTCAAACAATGCATATGCCTTCTTGCCATTTATAAAAATTGTACATGAGATAACATTTTTGGAAGCTTCTGCTTCCTCTTGAGTGACTGCATACACCCTTCCTTGTGCTGGTGGCCTCTGTTGATTCCTTGGTAGATTTGGTCTAACAAAGTAGATTTGGTCTAACAGTACTTTGTTGTACCTATTGCACCGAGCCGACACTCAGCTGTGACCTCTCTTATGGACAATCTCTCTTGAGGTGACCTACCTGTCCACAACCATAACATTTCAGCCGTCCATTGCAAGGTCCTGGGCCATGTTGCCCATCGCATCTTCGACAAGCATCATGTTGATAGGGTGCTTTCCCTATATTCAGGCCATCCCTAGCATTTCCAAAATTTCCAAAATTACTCTTTTTCTTAGAGTCCCAGGTCTGACCTTGACCAGGATAGGGTCTTTTACCCCATCGATATCACTAAAGGTCAATTGTCTCTTAGACTCTAATTGCTCTCTCACCAATTCCCGCTCTACCAACTGTGCCCTTTCATAAATCTCTTAACTTTTTCCTCTCGATCCTCAATTAGCTCGGGAGCATATTTAGACAATTTAGAAAATTTTGCCTGATACTGGTCTACTGTCAACTCCCTTTGTTCCAACTGAACAAATTCAGTGATCTTCTTATCCCTGGCACAATTAGAAAAATGCTTTCTATTGAAAGCTCTAACAAATTCGTCCCAAATTATATCATTTCTTGGTGGAAAGATCGTATCTCTTGATGCTCTCCACCAAAATTTTGCATTTCCCTCCAGCTGGTACTCTGCCAAAGTTATTTTCTTAGCATCATTGCAGTCCAACAACCGAAAAATTCGTTCCATTCCATCTATCCATTATTCCACCTCCTCAGGACTTCCTGTTCGACTAAATTTAGGTGGCTTCAGCTTCAGAAATTGTTCCACCAGTCCTTGAGGGCGACATTCCACTCCAGGTTGTTGCTGCACTTGTCTTTCCATCAGATTTCCTATATTAGCCAATGCCTGTACGATGTCTTCCATTCGGGGTTTAGCCCTTGCAACAGAGGCTTCAGCCCTCGATGGATGAGAACTTCCAGCTCATACAATGATTGTCTTGCATTTTCCAAGCATTTGCCTCAGGAATAATCTGTGACTCAATGTCTCCATTTAAAAACAATTACAACTATATATAAGTAACATAAACATGTTACTAGCACCTAAAAGTAACTCATAAAAATTACTAGGGATTCACGAGTGAATACCCATCACCCGTTGTTCAAAGTTAGTCAACTATCCTAGTTAGTATCATATGGTGTGCATTGTCATCATATTCCTCAATTTCCAAATGAGGCTCTTTATCACTCCACATATAACCATTGCTCTGATACCAAACCCGTCGCCGTGGCACCCCCGAAATGGCCCTCGATCCGTTAGGGTCGCCACAGTTCGCCTACCTTTCACTTGTCCTAATAACATGTCACTATGATACCATTGAATTATAGTGGGTCCATATGTCTTGGGGGTTTATATTATCTTAGTCGGTCCCAGCGTAGTTCATATAACGGAAGCATATTCAACATCTCCCTAACCCTTACTCAAAATAAATAATACAATGCAATGCACACAGACTACACCTATCATATATATATATATATATATATATATATATATATACACATATATACATTAGAGCTGAAACACTTTTATTTACATAGCTTGATCGGACATTAAGAGTCGGTACATCAAAAGGCCAAGGCTTTACTAAGCTCGGTTATAACCAAAACTACCCGAACCCAATAGCAGTCATGTACACCGATCCATCATCCAGTATCGGCTATCCAAAAAGTGTCAATCGCTATTAGTCACACGCACAGTCACACCCAGCCCGGTGCATCGGCTGGTGGCAGCGGCAGCATCCCCATTATGACCCTGTCGCGGCGGACATGGACGGACAGGAACTCCTAGACTACAGGGCCATCAAGTAGACCCACATCACACATAACTAAAACTCGAACACGGATGAACACCAGTCCACGAACACCAACACAGGAATGCTCCGAACACTCAACCTCAACGTTGGATGGTAAGCCTTAGAAAGTACCACGTGTGACCAGTAACAAAGGTATCTCTCAATCAGAACTGTTAGTCCCCAAAAGGGGTGAGTACAACCACTCAGTAGTAAAAGATCCATCAAACTACACAATGCAACAAGCAAGACAACCAAAATTTCATGTCAAATGCACATATCATCCACGCAATCATGCTTATGTCTCCATGAGATCCATTCAAAACCTTAATGACCACACTTCCAATGCCAAACAATACCAATTCAAGTTCATGTACAATTCTATCCCATGCCATATGCACACACATATGCGCATGATTCAATTCCCAATTTTAATTTTCAAAAGGATCTCATTTTTCTTCCAAGGACCAGTGTTTGCATCCCTCATATTGCTCGCACCCAACCTGGCATCACGAGGAACCTCTGGCACACACCTCTGAGCATCTCGCACCCCAACTGGCATCACGAGGAACCTTCAACACACACCTCCAGGCGTCTGACACACACCTCCGGGCATCCGGCACACACTTCCGGGCATCTCGAAACTACCGAGGACATTCGGCACACACCTCCGAGCATCCTGACACTCCTGGGGCATCGTCGACTCAAGGGTCCGACGGTATCATCAACATCACAATGCATATTCACATATGTTTTACTTTCACAATAGCATTTGATGCAATAATGTCAAAGGTTTCAATCAAATTTTGATGTCATATGATAGGCTAAATGTCACCAAATATGCTGTATAAATAACAACCCAAGATATCACATCTCATAGAGCAATTCATTTGTTCTTGAAAATAAAACAATTTTTGGATAAAACATAATGCACTTCTTTAATTAAAATTCTGGAAAAATTACTAAAATATCTTAATAAATTCTGAAAATTTAACATGTTATAAACGAGATCTAGAGAAAAAGGTTTCATGAAGAACACCATGTCAAAAGAACTTTGTACAAGTCGCTGTGGTCCATGCATCACAGCCTTAAAATTTCAAACATCACCATTGCACAATTTCAGAAATAATTTCGATTAAGTCCTTAAATAAACTCAGAAAATTCTGAGATTTTAATATGTTATATTTAAGACCTAGAGGTAAAAGTCTCATGAAAAAATTTAAGTCGAATTCATTCTAGATTAAAAGCTATAATTATTATAACCCTCCCTAATTCTCGGTACAGTTTCCAGATCAATCCCTTTCAAAGAAAATCGTTTCCTCAATCAATACTCATCCGTTTATTCTCAAATTTTAGTAGGTTATTCCTAAAGATTTCGTCTACAACTTTCATCAAGGACATTAGATCAAATTCTGACTGGATAATTGCACAAAATTCACTGAATTGGCAGAGGTCATGCTGTGTTTCCATAAAACAGTTTACCAATCCTAAAGAACTACTCCTACTTGTTCGAAACTTCAACATCCAGCATCAAATTTATGCATCCTCAAGTCTAGTTACACTTCATACAACCACATCAAGCAAAATGTAGGCTAACGGACTTTACTTGCCTTAAGTTCAAAGAAATCAAGCAAGCAAAACGGCGACTCGAGGCTTCGGCAGGCTCAATCGACGGCAAAGCTAGGCGGCGTCAACGGTGGCAGCTAGCGCATGCACAGTGGGGCTGGTCTCCTTCTTCCCTCGCCTGTCACGCCCCGATCCTCGAGGATGCGCCCATCCTTCAATTTGGTCGATTATTAAAGTGCGATATCCCAGGACTAATTATCGCCGACCCTTTCTTTTTATTACGCATGCAGAAGCAGTTATAAATCCCCAGGCAATAAAATAATGGGATAGAAAAGTAGGCCATATTTTTCATATTGAAATTCACAACCACACTTTTATTAACAGCACAACTTATAGTATATTTACAATACTATTTACAGCGTAAAAGTCTCACATCTATCTACACTAAGACAGGGCTCACAAAAGGGATGGGATCTCAATCCACATCTGAGTTATACTCAAGATCCCTCTCTGGATCATCTTCTACTTCAAAATACTTTCTCCCCTTCAGGTTCTTCCTCCTCAGCTTTTTCTCAGGGTCTTGAAATGGTTATTCAATAACCAATGAGACCACGTCTCAGCGACTCCTACCCCCTAAGACTCGATTAGTAAACTAATACGCCATACGGTTGCCTAAGCACAACACAAGTCAGAAGACTTACCTTGGCCTCAGTTCCAACCTGCAATTCAAGGTTAAACACAGATATTCAAACAATTCACGACATCCGATCAAGCACTGGTCAATCGACTAAGTCGATTACATGTCAGTCAAACCCTCTCTAGGTCATTCCCACTCATACCACGATTTCCCAGTGGTGTACTCATTCACCAAATCACATGTGTTTCTCGGGTGTCGTTTTCACCAATGACATACCGATCACCGACACCGTGCGTTCTTTAAGGCGCCGTTTTCACCAGTGATATCCTCGATCACCGAACCACGTGTCCTTTCTAGGGCGCCATTTTCACCAAGGTGACATCGGCAATAGACAACATCGTGAGTTCTTTAAGGCATCGTTTTCACTAGTGATATTTCCTTAATCACCGAACCACGTTTGTCTATAAGTCATTCACGTGCGTTCTTTAAGGCGTCATTTCGCCGATACTTCCAATCACTGAACCACGTATGTCCAATAATATCGTACCTGATTGGTCTCAACCAATAATGTTCTCAGTTAGCTCTCACCATTCCCTCTACTATATAGCCCATCAACGTACTAGCGCTATATATCCATGCTCGACCATTACCAATCAAATACTCAATAACAAACAATTTGGGACAATTCCTCAAATTTCACAATTTAAATCAATTCCATAAAAATTGAAGTTCAATTAAATAAACGGATTGCACCACGACAATCAGCACGAAATTCCGGTCACCGGCCATCCCGGTTGAATTTCCGGAAAAATAATTAATTAAATAATTAATTTCGAAAATTAAATAAATAAATATTAAAAATCCAATTTAGGCTCGTAATGCCTGATTGGAGCCTGAAACGCGTTGGGAAAAATCCCGAGATGCATTCAATAAATACTAATACATCTCCACTTGCTAATGACTAAGTCTAACCATCTAACATGCATCATTAAGTCACTAATTTAATTGTTCTAAACTAATCTAACCACCTAATTGCACTTAATTAAATCTAATCAACCCTTAGGCATGATTAGCAAACTAAGAAAGCATTAGTGAGTAAAACTCACTTGATCAAAATCGGGGATCGAATCACCATGACGGCGGCCGAAATTGGACTTTTGACAACACCGGCGGACTTGGACCGGGCCTTAAGCTTAGGCCCTTAGGCCCAACAAATCTCAGCCCAACTGAGATTTTTTCTTGCTTTAGGGCCAGACCCAAGTTGAATTGGGCCTGCTGAAGATGCGCTTCAAGTGTTGGAAAAATTGGGCTTCAATTCAATTGAATATGGGCTGAACTGGATGGGCCTGCTGCTGGTGAAATTCCAATTGGGCTTGAAGACTGCAAAATGGGCCGAGGCTTCTACCTTCGCTGGTCTACAGATTTGGGCTGAAGACTGCTGAGCCGAAGACTCGTGAATTCACGGCTTGTTCCGTGATTTGCGTGGCTTGGCCGGAATGGAGCCGGGGAGGAAGCGCAATTTTGCTGGAGTTGATGGCTACTTTTGTGTTGTTGCCTTGCAGGCAAAGGAAATCCGTGGATGCGGGGTCAGCGAAGGGCTTCCGCTGGGCTCGTTCGTTGACCAGGGAGGAGTGGGCTGGATGCGTGGAGGCTTCACTGGACGCACGAAGGAGCTACGGTGTTCTCATCGCTACCGAGTGGGAAATCGGGCTGTGCGGACGTGGCCGAAGCTGCCGGAAATCACAACTTCGCTAGCATGTGGCTTCTTCGATGGTGTTGCTCGGTCAACAAGTGCTTCGCTCGGCGGAGAATTTGACCGAGATGACGCGTGGAGAAGCACCTGGCTTCTCTGGACGTCGTGGCTATGCTAACAAAAGGGCGTGGAAGATGGAGCAGCTTCGATTGCTGCCTCAGCGTCTTCAACTCGATTGCCGACTAGTACAGCGAAGTGGAAGATGGACGTGTGGAGTTGAGGGCTTCGGTGGGATCTTGGCGTTGAAGCCAGTCAATTCTTTTTGTTGAAATGGACTGTTCGTGTGGCAGAGGGATGAATGAAAATGGAGAAACAGTTTGGTGGAATTCGTAGGCTTCCTCGGCAAGAGAGAGAGAGAGAGAGTTCACGAATATGGATAGGAACGGAGGAGAAGGCGCACGTGAAGGCAGTCCAGGGGGCCCCATGTCATCAATTCTTATCCCCTCCATTGATGATCTTGTCTCCCCATTACTTTCCAACAAAAATCTACCAAAATAATTCAATTTGTGATGTCAAAATTGTTGTAGAATTCTAAATCCGAATTTCATTTAATTTAGTTTCAATTCCTCACTCAATTTTCCAAATTGAGGTCCAATTTCGACGTAGAAAAAAATCCCAAATGATTTTCCATAAATCCCTGACACACAAAGGCTCGGCCCGAAAGTCAAATTTCCTATTAATTTAGCCAATCTGAACTTCTGTCAAATTTCCGCGACGTCCGAACCCAATTTCCGTAAAAATCTCAGAACCTCCGAAAATCTTCTAAGACTGAGTTGACGTTCCTAAAATAGCTCGTGACACCACAGAACTTTCAATTTCTGAAATCAAACTTGAATTGGCGGTTAATTTTCATTCGGCGCGTTTTTAGCGTGACCTAGACTATCGGGTAGTTTTCAGAACTTTTTAAGGCAAATGACCCGTGGTCGATTTTCTTCGAGCCACTATGAACCCACTCGACTCAATGGCGACTCTTGATTGTCGTGAAAATCTCGAGGATTCAATTACGGACACAGGGTACCAAAACAATAAGAAAATCAGTCTAGTGTCGGCCGACGAGAATTTTCTAATTCAGTGGTGTCACCCACGATTAGTCACATATCTCTATCGATCCAGTCTATCTCTGATTTTAAATCGATTTTTAACTGTGCCGTAGTGACCTCTAAAGATGGACACGGTCAAGAAGCCGATTCCTGATCGAGTTCTCAAGTCTATTGTCTTAAAATTCCTTAATAATTTCCCCGGATAGTCTAGTTATCTCGAGAGTGATCGGCTCTGAGAATAACCCTATAGGCGCGTTAATGAAATGCCCGATTTATTTAGTAGAAGACAGGGTTGAAGAATCTGGATGTCACATTGCCAATGCACCCTCACGAACTCCCTCTTTCTCTCGAACTCTCTCTTTCTCTCGGATTCTCTCTCTTGCTTGCTCGCCCGCACGGTCTCACTCTCTCGCGAACACTCCCTCGCTCACTCCACCCCTTCTCTCTCCCCTTTTCTTTCTTTCACCCTCATGATTATCTAGTAATCATGAGGTTTTGCATGGGAATGGACACTTGGTTTATCTCTTTTGCCACTTGTCAACTTTCATGCAAAGAGGTGACCTTAATGGGTCGGGCTTGGGCCAGGCCTTGGTCTACCGAATGGGGGAATTGATGGGCTGCTGCTTTGGGATGGTTTGGCCTTAAGTGTCCAGCCCACACTTGCTCCTATTTTTCCATTTAAATCCCCACTCATAATTACTTAATTACAATTATTCACATGGCCATAAAAGTTTGCAATATTAATCGATAGAAATCCGACTTATAGAGTACACAGCCAAGAAATTTCCCTATCAATTTATCCTTTAGTACAATCCTTGATCACACATGGACATAGGATAGATTTCCAACAAAAAAATTGTCTATTAAATGCTCGGCCTTGTTTAATTGTAATCCATTGGTTTAATGGCTATAATATAGTTCGATGGTGCTTCCATCACCTATTCATGGGTCGTAATGCATCTAGAGATTGCTATGAAATTTTGAGGATGCCACACATACGACTAAAGGACTCGACCTGCAAAAATAACTAGACTGTGAGACTTGCATGAAGACGATCTTATAGATAGGTAGGCCGATTGCATGGACAACTAAAAGTTGATTCACGAACAAAACATAATGGAACGATGGGTGATTCTGTTTATCGTTATTGAACCCACGAATGACCCTATGTCGATCCTTAGTGATCGTGTGCTTTGAAAAAAGATTCTATCCTCCGTAATTTTATGCAGTCAAGGACGTCCATGCGTCGAGATGTCTTGAACGTGATTTGGCACGAGTCGGTTATGCGGGAATCCTCGGAGCCGCCTGTCAATTTGAGTTGTACTCGAAATGGCATTAGGCGAAATTGACATTGTGGCACCCCTCAAACAGCCCCGATCCGTTGGAGTCGCCACAGTTCACTTGCCTTACACCTGACCTGAAGGTCTAACAATCCTGGGGGTTTATAATTTTTAAACGGTCCCTGCGCGAGTGTGAAAGTATATCGGAAGTGTATCACATCTCCCTATCCCAAAAATTTTGAAATGATGCACACCCATTAGACAATTTTGTAAGTTAAGCCGGACACTTTTATTTACATAAGCTTGATAGACTTCATAAGTCGGTACACCAAAATTTGTCATGGTTTTCTATACCTAGCTTCATAACAAAAGATAACCCGACCTCCCCTGGCTTTCCTTTCCATTCAGCCCTATACAAAAAGTCTATCAAACAGTGCCGGAAGTTCAAAAAGTTTTATCTGCTACCCGTCACACACGATCACACCTAGCCTGGTCCATCGGCTGGTGGTGGCAACAACATCCCTAGCATGATCCCATCACGATGAACGTGCACTGATAGAAACTCTTAAACCACGGGGCCACCAGGTAAACCGACGTCATACATGACTAGAACCAGTACTCTGATGAAAACCAATCCTTGAATCCCTACATGAGTGTGCTCCGAACACATGCACTCAACGTTGACTGGGACACTGTAAAAAGTACCGCAAGTGACAGGCAATAGAGGCATCTTTTAATCTAAAATGTTAGTCCCCACACGGGGTGAGTACAGCCACTCAGCAGTAAAAGATTCATCAAACTATATCAAGCATCACCATCAATATCCAGATTCATGCAAGATAGACAAAAACAAGTAGTTAAAGAATAAGCATGCATCAAAATCATGAAATTCTTCAATGTAATGGCAAATGCAGTTTCAAAGGATCAAAATACATCATGTCTAGTTACACAAGTCCTGATCGTAGGGCCAAACTGTAATGACACGTCCCATTCCATGCCATACAACTTAGTCATATAACCAGACCACACACACACAAAGTAGAATCATCCATTTTATCATTCAAAAGGTTTCATCCCCCGGAGGACCAATGTTTGCGTCCCTTCGGGCATTTGCATCCACCCTGGCATCATGAAAGCCTCCGGCATTCAGCCACTAGGGCCACCGGGCATATGGAGCATATCACGCCTCTAGGCATCTCATACCCCACCTGGCATCACGAGGAAACCTCCAAGGCTCACCGTGAGAATGGTTACCCCGGCCCTCCGGATTTACGTACCGACTAGCATACAACCGGACATCCCGAAGCTCCCGAGGAAAAAACCTCCGGCATCAGCCACTTAGGGCCACTGAGCATCCACAAGGCATCGACTCATTCGATCCTTTGGGCATCCCAACTTCCAGGGCATCGTTGACCCGAGGGTCCAATGGCAACAATTGACATCTTATTTTCCAAAAATACTTTTAAATGCAATGACAAGATGTCCCAAGAATCCTTCATCAAATCTCAATATTGCATAATATGCCAATGCCAGTATCATCATGTCACATAACAATTCAAGATATATTCACATTTGGGACAATTTGTGCAAATTCGAAACAAAACAGCTTGATCATTAAAATACATAGTTCTGGTAAAAATTTCGGAATAAATCCCAAATGAACTCCGAAAATTATGAAATTTTGACATGTTATCAATAAGACCTAAAGAAAAAACTTTTATGAAGAACACCAAGTCAAATTCCTTATGTATCGAGAGTAATAATTTCCGTATTCCTTGCTAACATTCTGTAATAACTTCCAGCTTTAGCATTTTCATAGAAAAATCGTTTCGGCGGTCATACCGTGTTCATTTATTCTAAATTTGTTATATGTTGTTCCTGAAGATGTACCCTAAAACTTTTATTAAGGATTTGAAGTCCAATTTTGGCTAGATAATTACAGAAAAATCATGAAATCACTGAAGGTCATACTGTCTTCTGCAAAAACAGTTTACTGTCCTAAAGAGAACTACACCTAGTCTTTGAATCTCAGCATCCAACGTCCACAGCCAAGTGTTTATAAGTGTATTACACCACAATACAGCTTCTTCACTTCCAAAAATCCACCATAGCTAGATCCTTGAGTTCTCATTTCAATTCAAAAACGAAATCCATCAAAACATGCTCTGTTTTTGCTCAGTTTCTTAGTCCAGCTTCATCTTATTTGTCCAAAATCAATATGCAGCTCCAAATTCTGCATTTTCACACATCTACCAGCACTTCACTAGATAATAATAGCAAGCAAAACATAGATCAATGAACTTTCACTTGCCTCAAGTCTTCCTACTCGGTTGCTAGCCAAAAATAGGGGTTCGGGGGATCTCGGCTTGGCTCAATCAGTGATGGGAATTGGTGGCATCGATGGCGATAGCTTGGACATGGCACGGGTAGAGGGTGGCCTTCCTTCTCTGCCCTCACACGCTCGGACTGCTCACTACCCACCCTCTCTCTTTCTCTCTTGCTCGAACTCTCTCTTTCTCTCTCTCACTTGCTCACCCGCTCACTCTCTCGGCCTCACTCTCCCTTGCTGAAACCGAAAGCTTTTGCTTTCTTTGATTAATTAATTTGCTAATTTCTGCATGCAGGTGACAAATTGCTTCAAGGAAAGGACAAGTGGAAGAAGGGTGACGCAACCATGGACAAATGGTGAGTGGCCTTCCCCCACCCCCTCCCCCCCCGTCCGATTCTCTCCTTCCCCCTTTTTGGTCAATAGCCTTGGAGGCTCCTTGGGCCTGCTTGGGCCCGAAAATTTGAGGCCAAAAGTCCAAACTCAAAGGCCCATGGTCTTTAAAATATAAGCCCATAATTATCAAGCACTTTGTTTTCTAAATGAATAAATTTATATTCCTATAATCCAATTGCTTCATGAACAAATGCATAACCGAAATCCTTGTGTGCAATCCAACACCTCAAAATTTTATTCTTAAATTTCAGCATGCATGTTCCTCACGCATGACCGAATTTCATCCTTTCGGTTCTAAAAATAAAAATATTATTTAATCATAGTCCAAAGATTTTCTCTTGTTGCATGATTGATTGGTCCATTACTAAACATACCATATCAATCCAACAAATAAACAAATACAGATGATTGCCTGTAATTGATACCAATGCCATAGTTCAATGATACTTCTATCGATTGGTCATGACCATCACCTATCTGAGGATTTGTTGAAATACTTGGATGCCACAAAAATGGCATGAGGATTTAAGATTGGGCTTCGAATTATCGAGGACGCTCGGGATGGACTTTGGATGAAGCTACTTCAACGGTCAACAGCGCCAGTGAAGCCGAGTTTTCAGAAAAGGGATTTTTGGACTGAGGAAGCGAGTGTGAGAGGACATGGGCCGGGCCAAGCCAATGTGGGCCTAGGCCCAAGGTGGGACAGCCACCATGGTGGGCCTAAGACAATCAAATGAGCCCATTGGGCCCAAACCTACTATTCATCTTTCAAAGCCCATGGTCCAACTTTGAGCCCAATCAAGCCCAATCAAGTTCCAAGCCCACTCCTATTCATGATGATGTGCAAGGTCATATTTGTAATTTGTGCAAGGTGAAATGACCAAAATACCCCTAAAGCTAGTGGATAAGGGCAAAAGAGAAGAGAGAGAAGATGATGTCATGGGATGGGGACTTGAAGCAAGCATTGAAGGCCTCATGACAGCTCTCCCATCGCTCTCTCTCTCCCCCATTCGACCTCCAAACCGTCACAGCTTCTCTCTCCTTCATTTTGTTCTTCCTCTAGTTTCTGTTCGAGCTAACCCTTCGGTGAAGATTGAGGTGTAAAGTGGTCTTTTGGATAAATCAACTAACGAAACACCCACCATCGTCTTCGGGACATCCAAACCATACGGGAGAGACTAGTTTCACGCTGAACAGAGCTACCGGCCGGCTTGGGCAGTGGCGAGAAGAAACCAGTCGTCCGTCCGTCGGTTCGCCTGCAGCTTTCACTTTTTTGCATTTTCGGCCATTTTTCTCCCATTCCAGCCCTTCCTTTGCCCATTCCAACCTCCCACAAGACCCTCGAGAGACGCCGGTTGCAGGCCAACCCCCTCACCAGAGCTCCAGCCAAGCCGTTCAACTTGTTTTCTTCTCCGCGGGGTTTTCCGAGAATATTCGAGAGGGAGTCTAAGGCGTGGTTGTTGTGCTGAGCTTAGGACCACCTTGGATCATCATGGTAGAGGTCTCGGTGCGTAGCCACCATCGTTGCCGCCGCATCGGTGCCTCCGGCCCACTTAACGGGTGAGTTCAGCTCATAATCCTTTTATTAGAGCCTAAACTTGCTTAAGGTTGTTTTAATTAGTGTTAATCCTAGTTTAGGTGATGTAAGTAAGTTATATTAGTCCTAAGATAGGTGGTTAGATTAATGGCTAAGATTAGTTTAGCTTAATTTTACTTTATTAACTTAATGATGCTTATGTGGTTAATTAAGCATGTTTAGTTTAATTGATTGAATTTGCTTAATTTAATGATTATTTTAATGATTTTGAAATTATGGTTTATTAAATTCTGGAATTTTACTGTTCACGTGCATTGTTTACGGTTACTGTTCATGAAACACTGTTCATGCACACTCTTCATGTGCACTATTAATCCAAAATGTGAAAATTGTCTAAAATTCATGCGTGTTGATTCTATGAAGTGATTGGATGTGTTATTGCATAAACATCCGCATAAATTGTATGTTTTTCCAAAGAAGGGAAAATGGATTGTTCGAGGGACCATGGAAGTGGACCATTATCATGAGAAAAAGGGAGTTGTAGTGTTGTGCTCACGAGATTGAATTGGAACGCCACCGAACGGGAATCGGAAGCCAGTCGCAGTAGACTCTGGACCAATGTCCCTCTTTACGATACCGTCTGAACAAGAGTTCGAGACGTAGCCGTGCCCAACGGGGTGGGACGAAGCCTGATTTTCATCGGTAGCCTGGCGGGAGTCGGATGATCGCTGATTGGAAAGTTAGCCCTGGCCGGGAGGTCATTAATAACTGGGAAGTTGATTAGATCATTGACGGGAGAATTGACCATGGCCAATGGGTCGTAAGAACTGGAAACGCGTGAGGGTAGAGATGGTTGGGCCTTATTATGAGCTAAAATTGTGTGATCTGGTATGGGATGTGTCATAACGATTTTCTCTTATAATCGAGACTTGTGTGATCGATTAATGCATGATATGTGGCACACTATTGTGCATGAGCATATGAGGACCATGGCATCATGTTTTGACTATGCATGAGTTGAGCACATTATTTATGGTATACACGCATGAATTGATAACATGCTGGGTGTGGCAATGGCCAGGTGAGATCGCTTGTGATGCGACTCGTATGTGATTGATGAACTATATCATCTATTGGCCATGTGCATTATGTGTATCATGTTGAGTGATATCGTGCATGGTATGGCATACCAAGTAAGATTGTATGCGAGTCGACTGTTGGTTGTTGCTTGTTGTGGGGTGGTTCTGAAGAGATACCTCACGTTGAGTTGGTGTTCTAACTAGGGGCTTAGGGGAGGACTCACTAAGATTTATATCTCACTGGTTATTGTATAAACACCATTTTCAGGTCCCTAGCGTGAAGAACCAAAAGCTTGAAGCAAAAGGGTCAGGAGCATAGGTGGCTTAGTAGTTTGTTTTGGAGATAGATCTCCCGTACTTGGACCTTAGAGATGACCTCTGTTTATAAACCGGTTTGTTTATGAAAGTGTGGATTGTAATGAAATTGTTATCCTACTTTTCTATCACATGTATGTCGTTGTCAGGGGATTAGTAATTCGCTTTCGCATGTGTAATAAAAATGAATAGGTCGGCGATGCGCCCTAGGAAGTCGCTTTCTATTGATCACCGAAGGATGTGCGCGCGCTCGAGGTTCAAGGCGTGACATAGGTTAATATAGTATACCATTCCAATCATATAACGAATTCAACCTTTTTATCATACTTGATGAAAGTACTCGTGTGTGGGTACACGGTCAGTCTTTTGAACATCCCACTAGTTTCAGCAATCCCAAAATAGATTTTTGGCATTGTAGACCGATGCTTGGTAATTTTCAAATTAATTACCAAAATTATTAAAATTTGGGATAAATACCCAATTTCACAAAACACAGCCAATTTTCACTAAATAGCAATCAATTAAATAAATGGAATGCACCATTGCAATCTACACGAAATTCCAATCATCGACTATCCCGGTCTAATTTCCGAAAATTAATTAATTAATTAATTAATTACAGAAAATAATAATAAATGCCAATAAATAGAACTTAGGCCTGTAAAGTCTAATTAAAAGTCGAGACGAGCCTGAAAAGTTGCCGAACTACTCTAGATAAATACTAGAGCTTGTCTAGGCCCTAATTACACTACTCTAACCACCTAACATGCACAATCCGCTAACTAATTTGCTAATCCGTTCTAACTAACTAGCTAATCCTAGGTTTACCTAAACTAATCTACCCTTAAGCATAATTAACTCACTCAATGAGGATTAGTGACTAAAACTCACTTGACTAGCGATCCAGTTAGATCAAAACGATGGGGATGCCGCAGAGACAAGAAACTTTAAAGTGGGACCGGCTTTCGAGGTCTGGAACGTCCCGAAAACGGGCCAACAGCGGCTGAAGAGGCTCTGGGGTTTCGGTTCTGTGTTGAACCGAAGGGAGCTGGACTAGTTGGTTGATCGAGCAAGAAGCAGTCCAGGCGAGGCGATAAGGCTATAGTGGTTCAGACGGGCAGCTCTGGGCTTCGACGGCGGTTGGAAGTGGCGCATAGTAGCCTGAGCTTGTCGAAGGAGCTCCTGGGATCATGGTTGAGCTAGAAAGGAGATCTGGAATGGCAGAGGACACGCGCGGCACGCGAAGGGCACGACAACGCGAGGACGGCGTTACAGTGGGTCTTAATGGGCGGACGGTTGCTTGGCGGCTTCAGCTGGTCTTCTCTGCAAGAATTTGAAGTCCTTAAAGCACAATGAGGAAGAAGGAAGGTTGGTTGACGGCAGCTAAGGGGGACAGGGGACCAAAAGCTTGTGGAAGGCCCCCTTGGCTTTCATCCTCATCTTCATGCCCCCTTGGAGGGCTCCACCACACCAGATGGTGTCCGCACAAGTTTTTCAGCCCATAATGCCCCTTTTAGAGGAGGTCCAAGTATTGTGGGTAGTGGGGGTCTACAAATTTGCATAGGTTTTCCTCCCATTGGACACCAAATGCTTCTCAAATCAACTCAATTTGGCCTCTATCAATTCCAATATCAAGTCAACGATCAATTTTGTATTTTCCTCACCAATTGAACCTACTTGCTTCCCAATTGTACGACAAAAAACGATCCCCTGAATTTTCTAGACAAAAACACCCCTACCTCGACTTTTTCTCAAAAAGTCTCGGTTTGCAGAAAAATCTTTGGAAGGCAAGTCGACGTTCCTAACATGACTTATGACATGACAGAACTTTTAATTTCTGAAATCAGATTCAAATTCGTAGTTAACTTTGATTTGGCATGATTCTAACGTGACCTAGGTGACCTGGTAGCTTTCAGGAATTTTTAGTGCAAATGACCCATGGTCGATATTCTTCAAGCCACAATGAACCCCTTCGACACATTGGCGACTCTCGATGGTCGTGAAAATCTTGAGGTTTCAAATATGGACAGAAGGTACCAAAACAATAGAAAAATCAGCATAGTGCCGGTCGACGAAAATTTTGCAATTTAATGGAATCACCCACGCTTAACCACATATGTCAGTTGAACTGACCTATCTCTAATCTTTGATCGCTTTTTAACTATACCGTATTGATCTTTGCAGATGGACACGGTCGAGGAGTCATTTCCTGGTCGAATTCTTAAGTCTTATTGCATTAAAGTTCCTTAATGGCTTCCATAGATCGTCTAGTTATCTCATGAGTGATCAACTTTGAGAATAACACTACAAGTGCGTTGATGAAATGCCCAATTTATTTAATTGAAAGCATAATTGAAAATCTGGGATGTTACAGTTGAGTTGGCCGTGGCTGATGGGTCGTAATAATCGGAACATGCTTGAATGGTTATGATAGTTGTGCCTGATTATGAGATAAAATTGTGTGGCACAGTATGGGACATGTCATAACGGTTTTACCTTATAATCATGACCCATGTGATTGTTTGAAGGATGAAAATGTGTTCCGATTATTAATTATGTTTGTTGTATCTATAAATGCATATGTGACACACTAATATACAGGGACGTGCCGAGGCGAGGTAAGTTTTGTGTGGTGCATGTTTAGGACTGCCTTCGTGGCGAATTTACATCCTAATCGGGGTTTAGGGTTTTGACTCACTGAGATTTATCTCACCCTGTCATGGTTAACCCTTTTTTAGGTCCTTAGTATGGAGCATTGTCCCATCTGTTTTGGGCTTCCATGGGAAATGGACTACGAGTCCACCTTTTTCCCTATCCTTGGGACCACCTAGATCCACAAGCTAGTTGTGATCACGATTTGGGTCAATGAGGGCCTCTTTCATTTGGTGCCTCATCGCTTCAAGGTGTGGTTCATTAACGAGCGTAACGGGCCTCGGGAGGGTCCCCTGCAGGGTTTTGACGGACCGCCTGTCGGGACAGAGGATGGGGAGGTAGGTCACCCCATGGACATCGATATACTGGACGTTCTCGTGGAGAATCCGGAGCCAGAGTTGGAGGGATCCTGGGCATAAGTTACCTAGGAGTTCTTTTTTAGACCGACTTATGTATATAAACTCCTAGGATTAACTCGGTGTGTTTATAAAGTGTGTTTTGTGAAAAATTTGCCATCCTGTTTTTACTATCCCTATTTCTAATGGTTTCCAAATGGACGTCAAAAGTGCATTCCTAAATGGATTTATCCATAAAGAAGTCTATGTGGAACAACCACTTGGTTTTGAAGATCCAAGAATGGCAGACTCAGTCTATAGACTGAAAAAATGCCTTGTATGGATTAAAGCAAGTACCTCGAGCTTGGAATAAAAGGCTAAGCAAATTCCTAACTCAAAATGGTTTTCAAAACGGAAAAGTGGAAACTACTTTGTTCATAAAGAAAGAAGGAAAATATTTTTTTTTATTAATTTAAACTTATGTCGATGATATCATTTTGGATCTCTTAATGAAAATCTATGCAAGAAGTTTTCTAAGTTTATGCAAGATGAATTTGAGAAGAGTATGATGGGTGAATTAATATTCTTTCTTGGGCTACAAGTCAAACAATCAAAGAAAGGGATTTTCTTTCACCAAGAAAAGTATGTGAAAGATCTCATAAAAAAAAACTTGGATTGGAGAATTGCAAAAAACAGAGACACTAATGTCAAGCTTTTCGAAGCTGGATAAAGATAAATGAGAAAAGAAAGTTGACCAGAAACTTTACAGGAGTATTATTGGTTCACTTCTTTACCTTTATGCATCCAGACCTGACATTTTGTTTAGTGTTTGCATTTTTGCTAGATTCCAATCTGATCCCAAAGAATCTCATTTAAGTTTTGCAAAACGCATCATCAAATACATTGCAAAAACAAGGTCTGTGGTATCCCAAAGAAGAAGACTTTACTCTCCTTGGATATTCAGACACAGATTTAGCAGGTTATGGAGTTGATAGAAAGAGTACTTCCGGTACTTGTTAATTGCTTAGCAACAAGTTGGTATCGTGGTTCTCAGGGAAATAGAGTATTGTAGCTCTATCAACAGCAGAAGCATAGTATGTGACTCTTGAGAGCCGTTGTTCTCAAATTCTGTGGATAAGACAATAGCTAAGAGACTTTGAAATTGAAGAATCGTGCATCGAGATCAAATGCAACAACACCAGTGCTATTAATCTCACGAAGAACCTAATTCTTCATTCAAGGGCAAAACATATAGAAATTCGACATCATTTCATAAGGGATCATGTTCAAAATGGAGAAAGAATGATTATGTTCATTGACTTGAAGAATTAGTTGGCAGACATATTTACAAAGCCACTTGAGAAAAGTTTATTTGAGTCTATTCACACTAGACTGAATATTATCTTCTATACTGATTAAAGTCTGAAGTGATCAAACTCAGAATGAGCAGACTCTACTCCAATACAAGAATATTTCTAATCCAGGTATTTTTATTTTTAAATAAAAATGTAAGAGTATTGGAATATTTTCTTGCCTAATTTATTTTTAGAAATTATTTTTGGCATTTATTTTCAGACTTTAATTTTCTTTTTGAAAATTTATTCGAAATGATAGCTCTTTCAATATGACGATTCGTTTACCCCTTCTTCTTCTTTTTTATCTATTTCATATATCATCAAGTCTTTTCGTCTTCACCTATGATTTCTCTCAAAACCCTAGAATACAAAAATTTCTACTTTCTCTCTTCTACTATCACTTTGATCTACAAAGCTTTCATCTTTTTCATCCAAACGAATCAAAGAAATCCTCAACGACTGTAAAAGATGTCTTTCCAAAGAAAGTCATCTCAGATTACAAGCAAGAGACCACGAAGCATGCCTAAGGGTCCTACCTTCTTTGACCTGTCCAAGGAAGATGATTTACAACAACATCAACAGCATTCTCAACTGCATGCATCTCAACCTCCTCCGAGCCATCATGAGGAATAAGAGATCATGGAAGACTTTGAACTTGTAAGAACACTTAAACCCGAGTTCCTTTTTAAACTGTACAATTAGTTGAAGCGAGGGAGGAACAACGATGACTTTCATCGACGAGTTTTTGAAAGAAAGAGGTTACGGAAATGAAACTCTTTTCTTGAGATCATTGGAGAGATTAGGCATTGCGACTGAAGGAACGGTGGATAGGACATTTGCTAACTTTCCAGTGGATCCTCGTTTTAGTTCTTTTAATCAGCCTGAGATTAAGGATGACGATGAGAAGTTGTACGCGAACTTTCAGCCTAGGATGAGCATTGCTGCAAATGTGCATGTTGAGGGAAGGGATTTGTTCCGTTCCAAATAACACAAAAGCTCTTACTCCAAATTGCTAAAAAGAGGGGTGATAAACCCTCGAACTGTCGATTTCAATTTATTGGACTCTTTGCAAGTGAATTTGAGGGAGAAATTTGCTCTCCTTCAACTTAAAAAATTTTGTTCGAAGACCGTTATTGCCTACGCCGAATTGACTACTTATTTCTATTTAAATCTATCTTTTCTTGATACGAATAGATTTTGTTTTACCGTAAGGGACAAAGAGTTTGTGGTGGATGTTGACACTTTGGCTGACGTTATTGGTGTGAAAAGAGGGAGTTTCTGACCAATCAACGTGACTGTTGGTCATTCTACAAGCTTTCTTGTGAAGGACAAATCTTTTGAGGGATGAGGACTGCACAAGGTTGTCATCAATTGTATCTGATCCAAGTCAACCTCTAAAACTGATGTTTCATGCTTTGAAGCAAAGCTGATGTTCGCCATCAGTAATTGGATGAAGTTCTCGCTACCCCACACAATCCTCATGCATATGTATAGGACTGTGGTGAAGAATAGAGGACAACTTCCTTATTCAGCGCTCGTTACCAAACTGTTCAATCATTTCAGATTCAATTTCTTGCATCTCTGTGTGTTCAGACCATTACTCCTATGGTGATAGGATTGAAGATGGTTTCGAAAATGAGACTGAATGAGCTGAACAAAAAGCTGGAGCGCTTTAAGGAGAAGTCCTTGAGTAAGACAAAACGAGACTCTGCCACACAAAAAAGAAAAGGCAAGGAGCTCGTCATTGAATCAACAAAGAAGAGAAGAGCCATTATCTTGCAAGATGAAGAAGATGAGGACGAGCTCATTCTTTTTGCATTTGCCTTGTCAAATCTTCAAAGTTTTGTAAGTTTTGAGTAGCCGCTAGACCAAGAAGGAAGAGGATGAGAAGAAACAGAGGAAAGAAGAAAAGGAAGAGAGGATAGGAGAGAAGGAAGAGAAGAAATGAAAAAGGAGGAAGAAAAGAAGGAGAAGAACAGGGCAGGGATGACACTTTTGAGTCAACTCTTGCGATATCCTTGTCAGAGGATTCTGAGAAAACTAGGAGTGGAACTATCGGAGATAGACAAGAAGAAGAACATCACTTAGAAGCTGAAACGGAAAAGGAGCAAGAAGAATGTTTCACTTCTCCACCTGTAGTCCCGAAAACGGGGGAGCTCGTGAAAAGACAGGTACTTCTTCTCCTGTTTTTACAAGTGATGATGTTAGTAGGTCTCTAGCAAACCCAGGAGATGTCTATGCCTCTAAATATCCTGAAGCTAATGTTGAGGCATCCTCTTTAAGACCTAGTGAATGATGCGTTGACGTCCCTTCAGACCTCAATACTCCTGGAATTGATTTGGCTGAACCTAGTGCTTAAATAGAGACTACAGCAGACTTCAAAAGGCTGCCAGAGATCATGTTGGATTTGAAGGGACAACAATATGGACTAGAGTTTGAGATTAAGAATCTCAAAATAGCTTTAAAATCTACTTCGGACTCTCTACACGAACAGATGCAAGCCCTCAAGCTTCAAATTCAAGAAGAAACTGCAAAGGGTGAAGACTTTGAGAAGTTGAAAGATACGGTAAGAAAGTTGGAGGAGACAGTACAGTCCATGGGGGATTTTCAGCTCATTCGTATCCCCAAACAACCCTTATTTCATCTCACTTTTATTAATCTTTTGAGTTCTCCACTTTTTGCTGCTGAAAAAAAAAATGGGAGAATGGTGTAGATTTGAATTCAACTTTTTGTTTTACTTTTGGCATTGCGCACCATTTTGTTTGGATAATTGAACTTTTGAACTGACTGAATGCTTGCTTCAACTTATGTTTGCAATACTAAATGTGGTTCTGTGATTGGATAGTTATTTGTCTTATCTTATTAAAGACTAACATGTTTTCTGTGGTTGTAGAATTATCGCTATCCATCCAAATCCTATTCAATTTTTTATAAGTTATCATGTATTGCCTAAAAGTTATTTTGCAGGTCAAAAGTTCCTAAATCTGCAAAAAAGTTTTATCACCATAAAAAAGGGAGAGATTGTTGGAGAAAACTCCCTAAGGTTTTGAAGTTGATAAAACTTTTCCAAAGTCTATTATAATGATTTTCAGACTTTAGTGTCAAAGTCTAAGGAGTGCCAGACTTTTGGTTCAAAGTCTACCCATTGATAGTTTCCAGATTGAAGAATGAAAACTTATCCAAGATGCAAGATTATCTTTATTTCTTCAAGGAATTGATCCGTATGGCTTATGGATAACCTTATGGCTGGATACAGCACTCTCTTGATTGATTAACTTTATTGGATTCAATCTCAATAATAAAATCTTTTGGAAGACGAGTAAACTTGGAAAGTTCTACTTATGGAAACCAATATTCTGATTGTATAGGCGAACAAGATTGATGGGCTTTCATCTCAATCATCAAACAACTCTAGATCTCCTTGATTAATTCTGTCCAACGGGTAGATTGGAAGAATTCATTTGGAAAGTGCCAATGGTCGTTTTGGCGTGAAGGAGTATTGCAGATGGACTCGCTAGTTGTTCGATAGAGAGTGTGACAAAAAATTTTTGAAGTCTGAAGCTTCCTAGTTCCTTGCTATTTCATTTGTTGAGCTAAAAATGTACTCAAAAGAGAGAGCAAACATTTGTGAGGCTTCGGGAGAGTGTAGTAAAGTCTCTACACTATGAAGTTGAGATCTGAGACTGTAAAATCTCTTTTGATTCATAGTGGAATCTAACCAGTAGGCTGTCAGCGTGAGAGAGTGGACGTAGGCTTGATCTAAGCCGAACCATTATAAACCTTGTGTTCCTATTCTCTTCCCTAAACTCTTTTAATTGTCCGTAGTCGTATTTAACTGTTAAAGCCTAAACTCTTTTAATTGTTTGTAGTCGTATTTAACTATTAAAGCCTGAACTCGCTTAAGTCCGCTAAGACTTAATTCCAAAAGCAATCATTTTATTCCCCGAAAAATTATTCTCACACCTATGCACCCCCTCTAGGTGTTCCTATTAGTCCTTTCAGGGGTTGATCCATGTCTTCTCCCACAAAAATGGCACATACCATTCGAGTTGGGTGCCAACTTTCCTATTCCACCATTTCAATTAGGAGGGATGGAATACCCGCCCCTTGTCATCGCCCTTTTTCCGAACCGATTGTTGTCTCTGTTGGTGTCACACCCCGAACCACGAGCGCATGCCCATCCCTCAGTAGTCGATGGAATTGCAACGTTTTAGGATGTGTCGCTGACCTATTCGTATTAATGCACATGCAGAAGTAAATAAATAAATCCCCTGACAGCAACCAACACGGGATAGAAAAACAGGAAACAATTTCACAACCAAAACAGTTTTATATACACACTGATTTATATACAAAGGTCAACAACCAAAAGCCTACTACAAAAGGAAGAGTCAACAAGCCAGCTAGGCACATGAATCCCCAACTAAAAACTCCGAGGTCTCCTGAGGTTCTAGGTCCACCACAACACCATCAGGAGGGTCAACTATACCCTCGCCATGAGTAGCGTCTACCACCGCAGCTGGGACCTCAAAACCCTGGAGGGGACCCACTCTGTATCCATTGAGCCCTCGACGAAACCACGCCCTAAATCCACGAGGTATCCTTTAAGGTAGGCCCTCATCGACCCAGATAGTGGTCACTACGAACTCATAGATCTAGACCCCGTGGCCCCCAAGAACGAGAAATCAATAACCAGCTTGGTAACCCTCCTAGGTTGACCAAAACGTTTTGGAAGAACCGCCATCTAAGGACCTGAAAATATTGAGCCCACGACGAGATGAGATAATATCTTAGTAAGTTCACCCCCTAAACCCCGACTAGGAAGGAAATACGCTTAAAGGCAGTCTAATCACACATCATAGATGACTCACCTCGCCTTAGGTCCTTCTTGCATGTCAGTACAGTTCATATCACAGATGCACATAATAGATGCACATATCAATTGGAACATCTCACTCAATTTCAAACAATCACAGGGGTTCTAATTATAGGGTCAAATCGTTATGACACGTCCCATACCGTGCCACCCAATTTTGTCTCGTAATCTGGAGCGTCTATCTTAATTAATCACACGTTCCAATTGATTATTGCCCCCAGGGCATGGCCTACTCGACGTTCAGCGGTCTTCTAGTGTAGCCAAGCATCGTCTCACCCCATTGAGCACGGCAACGTCTCTACTAGACAGCAATCCCGAAGGAGCAACTGGCTTTTGCTGTTTAGAGACATCCCATATAAGGGCAACATCCGACGTAAATGCTCATGACAAGTTCTCATAAGCAACACACGAGCATTCAAATACGGCCAAGGACACCGTGCATTGCACTCAAATGTCTCAATTAAGATAATGCGCTTGGTCCATTTTCTTCGTATTAAAAACACCCGATGAAAATAATCGTGTGTGGGTACACGGTCAAATCGAACCAAAAAAATTGATATCACTCCTTTTAAAATCCCACTATATGATATAGTATTTAAAACCATTTTTAGTGTCAAAACCTAACACCTGAGATTTTCTAATTAAATACCAAAATTTCACAATTTTGGAATAAATAACAAAATGCCATTCACTACTCAATTTGCACAAAATTAACACTCAATTGCGAAAACTAAGCACACAAAATTAACACTCAATTTTGGTCACTAGCTATCCCGGTATAATTTTCGGAAAATATTAAATAATTAAATAAATTATAAAAATAATTAAATGGATGCAACTAAATAAAATTAATGCTAACCTAGGCTGGAAATGCTAATCTAACCACCTAAACGGGCCTAGAAAATTTATGTACATATCTAGATAAATATTACATTCTATCTAGCCCTTAATTAAAATATTCTAAACACCTAACATGAATAATTAAGCAATTAAATCACTAATCTAATCTAACTAACCACCTAATCCTTAATCTAACTAACCACATAATCCTTAATTAAACTAAACTAATCAACCCTTAAACATAATTAACTCCCTAAGTAGAGTTTAGCAAGTAAACTCAACAGTTTTGCGATCCAATGAGTTCATGGCAATGGCGACGCGAAGGTGGGTAACAACGAAGCTTGCGGCGACACCAACCAAGGCCTATAAGAGACCTAAAACGGGCCTCAAAGACCAAGGGCTCTTGTTGACTTCAGCCTCTGTCCTTGGGCCAAAGGGACTGGACTGAGCGGCTAGAAGCAGCAAGGAGGGATGGCAATGGTGTAGCGAGGCTAGGTGAGCGACGGTGGTGACTCTGGTGGCGGCTCTGATGGCTTGGATGGCTGCGAACGACGGCTAGGCGACTCGCAGGACCTGCGAACAGAAGTGGGCGACGGTGTTGGACCGAGGGATGATCGCGAACGACGGATGGGCTAGCACGGGCTTCGGCAGCACTTAATTGGCAGCGGGAGGCTCGGACGAGCGGGCACAGCGACTAGGGGTGGTCGACGGGCAAGGGGGAGCTTTCTCTGGTTCTCTCAAGCTTTTAAAACACCAAACTATAGAGAAAGTGAGCCACATGAAGAAGAAGAAGAAGAAGAAGAAGCTGCTGAAGAGGGGGCCCCAAAAATGCCTTAAAGTCCACCAAAATAACCTTTCTACTCATTGCCAAGGCTCCACCAGCCAAGGCTGTCATCCTCAGCCAATTTCCCCTCCATGGCTTCATCAAGAAGTCTCTCAAATGGTCCATAAAGTTCCAACACCCCCTAGCTACGAATTTGGACAATTTCCCTCTTCAATTTGATTTAATTCTCGTTCAATTGGACTCAAATTGGTGTCCAAAAATTCAACCAAGGTGTCCACACTTAAATTCACATTTTCCCCCACCAGTTGAACCAACTTGATGGCCAACAGTGTGCTCAAACACGGTCCTCTATTTTTCCTAGTCCAAAACGGCCCTACTTTGAATTTTCGCCAAAAATCCTAGTTTGTAGAAATATCTTCAGAGGGTGAGTCGACATTCCTAAAATGAATCGTGACATGGCATAACTTTAATCAGATTCAAACTCGTGATTAATTTCAATCGACGTTATTTTTAGTGTAACCTAACCTACTAGGTAATTTTTAAGAATTTTTAATGCAATTGACCTATGGTCGATTATTTTCGAGCCACAATGTACATCATCGACACATTAGCAACTCTAGGTTGTCGTGAAAATCTAAAGGTTTCAAATACAAACACAAGGTACATAAATGACAGAAAAATCGGTCTAGTGCCGTTGGACAGAAATTTTGCAATCAAGTGGAACCACCCACACACTAATCACATACCTCTATCGAATCGACCTATCTCCGGTCTCTAATCGATTTTGACGGTGCCATAGTGACCCTTCGAGATTAGCACGGTTGAACAGTCAATTCCTGGTTGAATTCTCAAGTCTATTACGATTAGATTCCATAACGGCTTCACCTGATAGACTAGTTATCCTGTGAGTAATCAGCTCAGGGAAAAGAACTATAGGTGTGTCAATGAAAGCCCGATTAATTCAATCAATTACAGAACCTGAAAATCAAGATGTCTGG